>NC_069501.1:676742036-677042036 GCF_027579735.1 Bombina bombina | reverse complement strand
AACTATAATATAATACATGTGGGACATATAGATTACTTTGTGCAATGTACAGTAATGTTGTTAATGACACAACACATATTTATCACAATGCAAGACATGATATATTGAAAACAATATCATCATGGTGCTGTTAAAATATGCTTATATATAATGGTTATCCTAGAGGAAAAGATGTTATTTAAATCGCAGTATTGTTTCAGCAAAACAGTGTAATGGGTAATAAAGATATTTTGTATCTTTATATAAATACAATATCAATATTTGAGACTGTCCTTCTAAAGGAATATTCTATTCCATATGTTAATGTAATGAATTAAAAAGAGCATGCAATTTAAATCTAAGAGATAATTTACTCATATCATCATGAATATATTATTTTCTAGCTATTTTAAGAATAAAGTATCTAAGCATATGAGATGTGTATTTTTAAATTCAGTACCTGTGAACCAATTTCTGATTTTTGTGTAAATGTAGCCAACAACTGTCAAACACTACCCAGGTGCTGAATCCAAAATGGTCCAGTCCCTAAGATAACATTCAACTAAAGATAGCAAGATTATGAAGAATATTTTTGAATACTTATAAATTCTGATTTTGCTTAGAATGGAATTCTATATCAGAATCATGATTTTTCATTTTAAATACACTTTACATTTAATTAGAGGATCCATGTTCATATAGATCAATGTGAATGTATTAGTCAATGTTATGTACACATTTGTAAGCCAAGAGTGAAGTATAGTGAGACATACCAGACTGGGACAAACACGAGGTTGAGGGTCCTGCACCAACATCCATATCTGTAAAATATTAAATCAAGATTGGATATCATTAGTAAAAATTATAACTTTGACACAAACAATCAGACATATTTTCTTTTTTTGACAAGGTAAAACCTATTCTTAAATATGCATCTGAGTTCATTGTTTTGTAAAATGTATGTATAAATGAGCAGACTGCTATGAAAATGGTATATATGTTTATGAATGATTGATATTTAAAATTTCATTCAATGTTTTAAATCTCTGTTTGATCCATTTATGAAGGTACTATCAAATTAGAAGGTTGAATCAATGACCCCATGTGTAAAATTGACAGTGAATCAAATAATACAATATTATTATTCAAATCCTTAGTTTGATTTCTATATTTTACTTCAAATAGAAATAGATTAAATATATTTTTGTATTTATGTTGCTATCCTGATTTTATCATAATCCTAGGTAGTCTCACATGTTATTTTATTATAATTTTAAGTGTGCCTCTTATGTTAAAGGGACAGTGTATTGAGAATCAAACTTTCATTAATTACATAGGGCATGCAATTGTGACATAGAGGGGTACTTATCAACGTGTCTACTTTACCTGCCTTCGCCGGTCCAATACGCCCGCCTAAGCTCGCCTACCATCGCTGCCGCGGACCTGAATACGTTCGCCTAAGTTATCAAAAAAGCTGTCAAAAAGCCGCGCACAAAGTACTGGGCGATGAGCAGCGGACTGTGAGAGTTATCACTCATCCGATCTCGCTGCTCTTCGGCTTTTTGACAGCTTTATTGACAAGCTGTCACTAAGCACCCACACTAACTACACTGTTCTACCCCCTATACCGGTGCCCCCAGAGCCTCCCGCAACTCAATAAAGATATTAGCCACTAAACCGCCGCTCCTAGGCCCCGCCACAACTCTTATAAATGTATTAACCCCTAAACTGCAGCTCCCGGACACCGCCGCCACCTACATGTTACCTAGTAACCCCTATCCTGCCCCCCTATACCGCTGCCCTCTATAATAAAGTTATTAACCCCTACCCTGCTGATCCCGGACCTCGCCACAACGAAATAAATAGTTTAACCCCTAAACCGCCGCTCCCGGACCCCGCCGCAACATATATTAAACTTATTAACCCCTAATCTGCTCCCCTACACCGTCGCCACCTATAATACATTTATTAACCCCTATCCTGCCCCCCACTACACCGCCGCCACTGTAACCCTAACACCCCCCATCTAAATAATATTTATCTTATTAAATAAATTAATCCTATTTAAAACTAAATACTTACCTTTAAAATAAACCCTAATATGCTACAATATAAATAATAATTATATTGTAGCTATCTTAGGATTTATTTTTATTTTACAGGTAACTTTCAATTTATTTTAACTAGGTACAATAGCTATTAAATAGTTATTAACTATTTAATAGCTACCTAGTAAAATAAAGAGAAATTAACCTGTAAAATAAAAACTAACCTAAGTTACAATTACACCTAACACTACACTATACTTTAATAAATTATTTATATTTAAAACTAAATACTTACCTGTAAAATAAACCCTAAGATAGCTACAATATAATTAATAATTACATTGTAGCTATTTTAGGATTTATATTTATTTTGCAGGTAACTTTGTATTTATTTTAACTAGGTACAATAGCTATTAAATAGTTATTAACTATTTAATAACTACCTAGCTAAAAGAAATACAAAATTACCTGTAAAATAAATCCTAACCTAAGTTACAATTAAACCTAACACTACACTATCATTAAATTAATTAAATAAATTACCTACAAATAACTAAAATTAAATACAATTAAATAAACTAACTAAAGTACAAAAAATAAAAAAAGCTGTTACAAAAAATAAAAAAAATAAGTTACAAACATTTAAAACATATTACAACAATTTTAAGCTACTTACACCTAATCTAAGCCCCCTAATAAAATAACAAACCCCCCAAATTAAAAAAATTCCCTACCCTATTCTAAATTAAAAAGTTCAAATCTCTTTTACCTTACCAGCCCTTAAAAGGGCCTTTTGCGGGGCATGCCCCAAAGAATTCCGCTCTTTTGCCTGTAAAAGAAAAATACAACCCCCCAACATTAAAACCCACCACCCACATACCCCTAATCTAACCCAAACCCCCCTTAAAAAAACCTAACACTACCCCCCTGAAGATAATCCTACCTTGAGTCGTCTTCAGCCGAGCAACCGATGGAACCAAAGAGGAGATCCGGAGCGGAAGAAGTCATCATCCAAGGGGCGCTGAAGAAATCTTCCATCCGAAGAAGTCATCATCCAGGCGGCGCTGAAGAAGTCTTCCATCCGGGCGATGTCATCTTCCAAGCGGCGTCTTCAATCTTCATCCATCCGGAGCGGAGCCATCTTCAGACGAGCCAATGCGGAGCCATCCTCTTCTTCCCGATGACTACCGACGAATGGATATTCCTTTAAGGGATGTTATCCAAGACATCATCCAAGATGGCATCCCTTCAATTCCGATCGGAACAGCCAATAGAATGCGAGCTCAATCTGATTGGCTGATTGGATCAGCCAATCGGATTGAAATTCTATCTGATTGGCTGATTCAATCAGCCAATCAGATTTTTCCTACCTTAATTCCGATTGGCTGATAGAATCCTATCAGCCAATCGGAATTGAAGGGACGCCATCTTGGATGACGTCCCTTAAAGGAATATCCATTCATCGGTAGTCGTCAGGAAGAAGAGGATGGCTCCGCGTTGGCTCGTCTGAAGATGGCTCCGCTCCGGATGGATGAAGATTGAAGACGCCGCTTGGAAGATGACATCGCCCGGATGGAAGACTTCTTCAGCGCCGCCTGGATGATGACTTCATCGGATGGAAGATTTCTTCAGCGCCCCTTGGATGATGACTTCTTCCGCTCCGGATCTCCTCTTCGGTTTTATCGGTGGCTCGGCTGAGTGAAGACGACTCAAGGTAGGATGATCTTCAGGGGGGTAGTGTTAGGTTTTTTTAAGGGGGGTTTGGGTTAGATTATGGGTATGTGGGTGGTGGGTTTTAATGTTGGGGGGGTTGTATTTTTCTTTTACAGGCAAAAGAGCGGAATTCTTTGGGGCATGCCCTGCAAAAGGCCCTTTTAAGGGCTGGTAAGGTAAAAGAGCTTTGAACTTTTTAATTTAGAATAGGGTAGGGAATTTTTTTTATTTTGGGGGGTTTGTTATTTTATTAGGGGGCTTAGATTAGGTGTAAGTAGCTTAAAATTGTTGTAATATTTTTTAAATGTTTGTAACTTCTTTTTTTTTATTTTTTGTAACTTAGCTTTTTTTATTTTTTGTACTTTAGTTAGTTTATTTAATTGTATTTAATTGTAGTTATTTGTAGGTAATTTATTTAATTAATTTAATGATAGTGTAGTGTTAGGTTTAATTGTAACTTAGGTTAGGATTTATTTTACAGGTAATTTTGTATTTCTTTTTGCTAGGTAGTTATTAAATAGTTAATAACTATTTAATAGCTATTGAACCTAGTTAAAATAAATACAAAGTTACCTGTAAAATAAATATAAATCCTAAAATAGCTACAATGTAATTATTAATTATATTGTAGCTATCTTATGGTTTATTTTACAGGTAAGTATTTAGTTTTAAATAGGATTAATTTATTTAATAAGATAAATATTATTTAGATTTATTTAATTAATATTTAAGTTAGGGGGGTGTTAGGGTTAGGGTTAGACTTAGGTTTAGGGGTTAATAATTTTATTACAGTGGCAGCGGTGTAGTGGGGGGCAGGATAGGGGTTAATAAATGTATTATAGGTGGCGACGGTGTAGGGGGGGCAGATTAGGGCTTAATAAGTTTAATATAGGTTGCGGCGGGGTCCGGGAGTGGCGGTTTAGGGGTTAAACTATTTATTTAGTTGCGGCGAGGTCCGGGATCGGCAGGAAAGGGGTTAATAACTTTATTATAGGTGGCGACGGTATAGGGGGGCAGGATAGGGGTTAATAGGTATCATGTAGGTGGCGGCGGGGTCTGGGAGCGGTGGTTTAGGGGTTAATACATATATTATAGTTGCGGCGGGGACCGGGAGCGGCGGTTTAGGGGTTAACATATTTATTATAGCTTGCGGTGGGCTCCGGGAGCGGCGGTTTAGGGGTTAATCAGTTTATTATAGTGGCGGTGGGCTCCGGGAGCAGCGGTTTAGGGGTTAATACATTTATTTAGTTGTGGCGGTGTAGGGGGGCAGATTAGGGGTGTTTAGACTCAGGGTACATGTTAGGGTGTTAGGTGCAGACATCTCCCATAGGAATAAATGGGATGTCTGGAAGCAGCGAACATGAACTTTCGTTATGGTCAGACTCCCATTGATTCCTATGGGATCTGCCGCTTCCAGGTACGCTGGGCCGGAAAAGTAACGAGCGTACCTGCTAGTTTTTTGATAACTAGCAAAAGTAGTCAGATTGTGCCGCACTTGTGTGCGGAACATCTGGAGTGACATAAGAATCGATCTGTGTCGGACTGAGTCCGGCGGATCGAAGCTTACATCACTAAATTCTACTTTTGCCGGTATCTAGGGCTTGATAACTAAGGCGAATAAGCCTCGCCTCAAATACGCTGCGGAATTCCAGCGTATTTGAGGTTGACGGCTTGATAACTACCCCCCATTATGTGAAAGGGACAGTCAAGTCCAAAAAAAAACATTAAATAGGGCATGTAATTTTAAACAACTTCCTAATTTACTTTTATCACCAATTTTGCCTTGTTCTCTTGGTATTCTTAGTTGAAAGAAACCTAGGAGGTTCATATGCTAATTTCCTAGACCTTGAAGACTGCCTCTAATCTGAATGCATTTTGACCAGACCACTAGAGGTCATTAGTTCATGTGTTTCTTATAGATAACATTAAGCTCATGCACCTAAAGTGACCTAGGAGTGAGTACTGATTGGCTAAAATGCAAGTCCATCACAGAACTGAAATAAGGGGGCAGTCAGTAGAAGCTTAGATACAAGGTAATTACAGAGGTAAAATGTATATTATTAAAAGTGTGTTTTTGCAAAACTGGGAAATGAGTAATAAAGGGATTTTCTTTCTTTTTAAACAACAAAAAATCTGGTGTTGACTGTACCTTTAAGTTCACTTGTAACATCAAATTGTGTTTGTTATTCTTTGTTGAAGGCTAAAGCCAATTCTGATCATATGCTATTATCAATATCCTTGAAATGGAAATATTATTTCAATGCATTTTGCACTTTTCAAAAGTAAGATAAGCTGTGCCATTCAGATAACATTGTGGCCACGCCCATGGATTCACAAGGGAGAGGGCACCGATTGGCTAAATGCAAGCCTGTACAAAATAAATAATTAGGGGGTCAGTCTGGAATGACTTGGATACAAGCTAATCACAGAGTTAAAAAGTATTTTATAGGGGGGGCGGAGCCAACTACCAAAGCAGCAGGACATGTTCTTGAAGAGCTCCTGAGGACAGTTTACTAAAATGTACATTTAAGGCATCTTAAAAACTTAAACAATTGATGTTTTGCATTTGATATAATATTGGAATAAGGCTTATACCCTTGGGGTCCGAAAGGAATCTCACCAAACATACTGACCAGCGACTACATTAACAGAGTCTTCGGCACTGCAACTATGGCGGGCTAGCCTAATCTCTAGCTTCCTGCCCAGCCGAACGATTGTTTATCTGCAGCTCTCTCACCATGGAGGTAGACTCACCATCCCTCATCTTACTTCTAGAAGCTCTGGGTAATAAGGCTGATATTCACTTCAATGGCTTGCGGGCCTGCATCTTAGAACTACGCAGACAAGATGGCGCCGCTTCTCTGCCCTTGTGTGACACCTCTGAGCGGAGCAGGATAGAGATAACACTGTTCACCCCACGCTCTCTCCAGAACACTCAGGAACACAAGGCAGTCCGAGCGGTGGCAAGCATCTCATAGGACTCAGAGAGTTACTACTCAGTGAGACCACTGCCTATTACTCTGCCTTGTGGTACGGTTGGGGTATCATATCCTATAAGATATAACCTGATGACCACCGGACGCCATCCCCCGGCCCTCTTGCCTTCTTACCTGCGCTCCCCACCTGCTCCAGTTAAACACACGGAGGGAGCTGGTGAAGCCGTTTCAGAAGCGACGAATGAGGTAATGCTCCCTAGAGGTCAGCCAGCTGATTTGAGGCGGAAATCGAGGGAATACCCCTCAGTAATGCATTTGCTGAGATTTGCGCTCACTGTCCCTGCCATTAGCCGGTCTAGCGCACCTGCACAGCGGCGAGCCTCTTCATCTCACCCCTCCGGATCACTGCAGGCGCACAGAAATGGAATCGGTTAAAGCATTTCCCCAAATGAGTCATCAGCTTAGCCATCTTACCAGCAGGGTTGATTCCTCCCATGTATGAAGATGACTTAGCCGGAACTCTGCTGATACGGCATTTGTAAATGTCTCCTATGAACAGATAAATGACTTGCATGTGAAGTGAGACATTATCTTGAATCTAGAATACCTGACACAAATCATATACCAATCCTCTTGCTATGCCTATGCTAGAGAGGCATGAAACATTATTAAATATCCTGAAAATGGCAAGGTTCTCTATTGCTTAAATTGTTCTCATGCCTAATGTTTTGAATTGTTAAATATATATGGTATAAGAGCACTGTTACTTGCTATCTGTGTTGTTCTAGTCCTTCTCCTTTATTATTGGATCTCTCTGCATGGCCATCACGAGACTCATAGCGGCAGGCTTATCCTTTAGTTTATTTATAACAATTTCTAGTGAACGATAGAAGTGATCAATTAGTCAGCTGAGGCTAAATAACCTAATTATATAATGTGAATTGGTTACTTATTGTCTTGTATTGGGGTCGTCTATCATTAGTTCTCCTTTTAGTCCTCAATATATATACTTGCCTAAAGTTCCACAAACTTACATGAAGCTATATACTGCATATTAGGCTAACTATTTTAACCCCATGCTAAGATAGTTTTGAAGGCTCTAAGCTGAGAGATCATGAGTTTTGGAGAAGTCATAGATGAGAACCTTTGGGGCTTCATTATTCTCATTGTATGTATGGCTGATTTAAGGTGGATATATATAGTTTGCATGTTATCTTCAGTTCATCATTAGTATTGTAGCTGATAGCGATCTTGCTATTATATGTACTTATATTTCAGATGCCACACTAGCTCATAAGAGATTCTGGTTTCCTTCTCTCAGTCGACGAGGGTTGGATAGGTGTTACCCCAGTGCAGCTTCTCTGCTCCCCACCTTAGATAATTGTAAATTTATGAAAAGCACCTTAGTTATTAAACGCATGTGGAACCTCGGTATAGAACAAGTACAATTCTGTTAGATAGCAATAAATACCATGTCATATTTTACTAATAACATTTAGCTGAGTATTCAGAAGTCTGGGACTTATGAGGAACTCTCTCTCCACTTTTGCTGTTATTATAGTTGGTTTTCAATATTACATTAGCTTGTTGATCATATAAGGTAAGTGTTTATTCAGTGTTCAGTCAGAGATGAATGACAGGAACAGTTGTAATACATTTTATAAATCGTATAACTGCTATATAAGTCCCATATATTAGGTACAATAGCAGCTCAGTTGCTCTATATATATACACGTGTCTGCATGTCTGATAGTCTTTGAGCATTTCTATGTATCCCCTTTCTTATTGTAGCCTGAGAGCTGCATATTAGAATCAGATGTACACCCTTTATGCTTCCACCTGTAAGTATGCAAGGCCAATGTCTATAATCATTCTCCACTAAATTCTCAGCGCTGTTATACATGTTGAGCTCCCACACTAGATCAGAGACCTATCTATTTCCCACGGAAGTTGGTATGTTGTCATTAAATATATGCACTGCATCTTAAACTATAACAATGGCGCTGTATGATGGCCTGTCCGGCTCCCTCAAGGTCGGTTAAGTAGAGATTCTTCTAGGATTTAGATATCTTGAAGTGCATTAGACACTCCTATCATACCCAGATCTAACTCGCTGCACATTCTGGCAAAATACACTTCTGTAACTACGCAATTTTAGCTAGACTTACCGTTTATTAGGTCCTCCCTTCGATGAGCCAAATACAAAGAGACTAAGATTGAGAGGTATACACTTATATATGTTAGCTGATCAAACATTAGGTGAAACACGCCATGCCCCATAGTTGCAGTAGCCCTAGTTTACCATCCTGGTTGTTGGTTAGGACCTGCGTGTTGGAATTAAGCACCACTCCTATATTCTAGTTACTAGATCTGCTCTTCATGGGACATATAAGTTAGGTCAGAATGTGGGTTATACAAACATTGTTGCCACCTCATTGGGGCTCCCTATATATGATGAAGCCCTCTGCTCTGCATACAGGTACATCTTTAGGACTTTTACTACATTAAATTCCATACTGTTCTGAACAGAATTATATTCCCTTGGCACTGGATCACGACTATAGTTAAAGGTAATTTGGGTCAGCTATAAAATTTCATCTATTATCTTTACACCAAAATTTCTCTATTTACTCAGATATGCAGATTTTAAGAATGCCCTAGGGTAAAGTTATTTACCATCTACCTTACACTTAGATATATTCAGTTATATAGGTATCTATTTTTGTTGCCTAAATGGTGTGTTATTTTTATTACCCCTAAGTAGACTAACCTTCCAAAGCATATCTCATTTGGCTTTTTAGTAGCCCAGCTACCAGGCCTATGGCCTCTACGATCGGGCACTTCTGTGTCCACACCAGATTCCATATACTACTTACATTTATATATGGCTCCGTCCCCCCACCCCTTTCCCTATGCGTATAGCGGTGCTTACCCGCTGAATATCCCCCACCCCCCTATATATCTCGGCCCAAGAGTGGCTGATATTTATGTTAACCCTCCACAGGCTGATATTTTGGTCTTAGGTAAAATATTATTAGAATGTGGAGCTCATACGCTGACAATATAATATAAAATGAAGTTTTATCTCATCTCGCCTAAGATACTGTCTATCTTCAAAATCAGATTTGAAATGTATTTTCTCTTGCTATGTGAGCATATTGCTTCCTCAACAATGCCTATGTATAGACAATGTATTAATCTCTTTGTTGTAACTTTGGCCTTAGGGCGAGTTCTTGTTGTGATGATATATGTCTTAACTTCAATAAAAAAAAAAATAAAAAAAAAAAAAAGTATTTTATAATAAATGTTATTTTATAAATAAAACTGTATTTAGAAATAAAGGGATCATGAATGTTTTCAAGAAATAATTTATGTCATTGACTGTCCCTTTGAGCCATTTAATGTATTCTTGCATTGATATCAATTGTTAGACATTTATCTGTCAGTATTTAACTTTAGATTCATGGTATAGATCATTTTATCTTTAATCTTGAAACTCATGATAGTGTATTTTTAACATTTATACAAATTTATATTTACATTTGACCAACATGTCTAAAGTAATGCCACTGTAACAGCAAACTCATGTTTACGTCTCTGCGCAATAATTTTAACAATGAGCATTGGGCAATAATTAAAAGCATAATTGCGCATCCGTGATTATGAATTTATTTGTATCTAGTAGTGTGATGAGTATATTTTTGCATTTTTTAAAATATATTAACAATTGTGTATATTACAATATTTGAATATAATGTTTGTAATTATTTAATGATGATAAATAATATTTGCAAGTTATGTAGTTATCGATATTCAATGGATAAAATGGCGGAGGATAGGGAGTTCACGGATGTGCACTTCTGTTTTATCTCTGTGAAGCATAATCATGATTGTGCAATAAATATCATTATTCCTATATGATGTTTGATGAATCTAAATTCATATGTATACCATCCTATTAAACGTCTGTTGTGAATTTGAGATATATTGAAAATATGACTGTATACACATTGCTTAAATATATACTCAAATATTAAAATATAATATGAAGTCTGATATTTACCTCGTTCAGCCTCTGTCCCGCTTTCTCCCAGGTCACCGATTGGAGGTGCACTGGCCTCCGGGTCAGGAGTTTCATGAGCATCAGCTGGGGCTTAGGAATGGGTAGAGGACTTTGGGGCTGCAAATTTGCAGGGGAATCAGAGTCTGAGTAGCGCGCATTAAGTCTCCTCATGATCTCTGAAGACTAGTTTTCGTAGGGGTGGACCCTGATCCTCACCTCTCCGATGGGCACGAGTTCACTCTTTCATGAGGCAGACTTTATTCCACAGACACAACCTCATATCCCCGATTCTCCTGCACATTTGCAATGCTGTCCTCTGGACGTCTGCCACCACATTAACAGAGATGGCGACAGATGCCGCAATGGCTTTTTTTACTAGCCCAGTCGTCGACCTCCTCCAAGCCCCATAAAGCTGCAGATAAAACTCAACCACATAAACCAGTGCAGCACTGTCCTCTCTGGTGAACCTGGGAGTAGCCATCTTTCCAAACAAGCTTTAGAGAACTGACAAAAATGGCTATATTTAATGGACTTTTATATGGGGAAGTAAACATGAGATACACCATGGGACATGGTATCTGTACATCTGATTGGATAAAATAATGTAATTTTGTTAGCATGTCTGTGAGGCCATACTGACTCAAGTCATGTTTGTGTGATGAACTCTGATTGGCCGTTACTTAAAGTTTCAAGGATTTATATATTTGTAACTTACATACACATACCTCTTAGGGGTGCTATCATTACATTTGGGATGTAGATTTTTCTTTAGAATTTATGAGAATGGAATGCGTATGTGACTCATATATAATATACAGCATCCATTAAATATTAAGCTATTGACAGTTGAAATATATTTTATTTAATATTCAGGAAGTAAATATTATCCAGTCACATTAGTAAATGTTTATTAAAACATTTCAAAGTTTAATATTGATCAATAGATGTGTAACATTGTTCAATGTATTGTTAATTCTGTTGATAATTTCTTAGAATCCAGAATGTTAATATTGTATTTATTCCTTTGTTCTTAAATAAATATTATGACTCATTGTCAAGCATTGACAGTGCTTTTTTTAATTTATTTACAATCTCAACAATGCACACTGGTTGTGGGCTAAGTGACAGTGTGTGAAATTATGTTTGACTTTTCATACATGCGAATCTCGTGTTGAAAGATACGTTTACCAAGCTATATTTCACTAATGGTGAAATGCGTTATTTGTATTTAAAATAGACATTACTTTGATAAATTAAAGGGACATAATTTGTTTTAAAAAAATGTTATTGTCATTATTTACAAAAAATCAAAGAGAGCATGTATTTCTATTAAATATTCACATATACTTAATTTTTAAATTTCATTCTCATGGTGTATTTAGTTTTATGGCGCAGATATGCAATACTGTGAAGTATCTGAAGACATCTGGCTAACCATTGCAACAACTATGCATTGTTGGCCACCCACAAATAAGCAGATAGCTCCCAGTAATGCTTTGCTTCTCATGAGCCTATGTAGATCAGTTTCTCAACTTAGGATACCAAGAGAATGAACCAAATGTGATTATCGAAGGTAAATGTTTGTTTTATTAAAATTTGCTCTGTCGTAATCATGGAAGATTAACTTTGGGTTGCATGTCCCATTCACTACAAATGAAATAGCCATCACAAGCTATTAACAACAACTATTTACTTTTAGAATATTGTTCTTATCATTGATGAATGCATGTAATACACACTAGTCTAATAGTAAATATGCAATGTTTTAGCAAAATAAGATTTAGATGCAGTCATGTCTAAATATAATACATTTAAATATATTAGTCTAGATACTGTCAAAGGTTAGTCTCCACCAAATAGATATTTACTTTATTAGCCATTCCACATTTTGGCATACTCGGCCTTGTCATATGAATATTCATTTGACCTGTGTGAGGACCTTGTATGTAAGCTTATGTAAACTGGCCGCTTATCTCCCTCCTTTGATGGAACCTGTTAATGAATCACTACAGACTCTTAAAGGGACAGTATACTATAATATTTGTGTCCTTTAATGTGTTTCCATTACTCTTTTTTTATCAGCAGCAGAGTATAAAATGTATGAGATTTGCTTTTTAAGGTTTATTTGTGTATATGAATTAGCTGATTTTGTGTTTTGAAGTCACAAACAAATAAAATATTTTGAGCTTGTAGATGTAATCCAATCTCATTACTTTATCACTTTCTGTACTTATACATGCTTCTTTATCTTATATCTGTATGTAAACCAATCACCAACACTTGAAAATTAAAATGTTATTACCTTATCTCTTCTATACCCCACTGGGAGTGTAATTTCTTATGATGGCTGTGTTTACACAGCTTGGCTTTAAGGCCAAAGATTTTCTGAATAGGTGGAGATACCACAGGCTAAATCAACTATTTAAAATGCAAAAATAAGGGTAATGTAAATACTTGTAAACAATTGAATACACTCCAGCAAGTAAAGTGGATAAATGTGAACAAATTGAATTTTAGAAAAATATGAGTTAACTATCCCTTTAAATGACTCCACTAGAGTGAACACTCTCATCAATATGGCATACAAAAATTATCTCTGTCTAAATCTGAAAATAAACTTAGCTATACTGTTTTCTTTAAAGATCATTTAATCTACCTATGTTATCTTGCAACTAACGATAACATAATAACTAAGCTATATTTATTTTAAAAATATCTTACAATTTTCTACAAACCTGAATGATAGATATTAGGATGAGAATAGAAAATTAAGCTAGACTGTCACTTTAATCTAGCAAGTTCACCCTACACATTTCTTAAAAGTGACATAACAAAAGTTATTATGTAGACAACATATAATTATATACACAGATAGTAGTTTAACTTATAAATTATACTGCATAGCCTTGTCATTAACCCTTAATTAACATTTTCTGTATTGTTCATTTCTAAATCACACAACCAAAATTCATTATATGGCTGTATCTAACTCCACCTTCACTTTGGTAAAATACAAGACTTTAACACTCATTATCTGCTGGAGCGTTGTTGATATTTTAAAGTAAATGATATATAATAGCAGGCATGTGCTTGTAAAATCGATCATTTAACAACCATTTATGGGACTATTCTTTTCTTACCATGTCCTTCTAATATTAGAAGAAGGATGTGGTTGTTCGTGTCTTACTTGGATGGATAGATTATACATATATATATATATATATATATATATATATATATATATATATATATATATATATATATATATATATATTTATATAATCTGATTTTTAAAGATGTATTTAAATAAAAGTTTCCGGATGCCAGGACATATATGCAGCAAAGCCTCTTGGACATGCCTGGAATAGCAATGCGCATATGTCTGCGTGGCTCCAGATAAGGTCTTAGTACATTGTACAGGTTCAATAGCTGCTGCCTATTGAGCCAATACTTGTCAAAACTTTCAGCATTGTTCATGTCATCCAAGGAGAGCCTCACCCTGTGAACAGGAGGAGCCTTAATCCTCAGGCATTCCACATGCTCCTCTTCAAAGCGCCGGGCACGCCTGAGTCAGTTGTAGATAACTTGTCCAACAGCACCAACACAATCTAACTGGGGGTTGTCCATATTTGTAGAGCCAAGCAGCACAAATAGAGCGAACACAAAATGAGTAACAAGGTATTCAAACACACAAAAGCGATCTGATACAATGTTGGTCATAAGGGACATATTGGCCATGGTGTTTGTGTGATTTATAGTGCAAAATGTCCATTGATTGTATCTGAGCGGCGCAAATGCTTTCAAAGTGGGTGTTTTTTTTTGTGTTTGTTGAAATTTTGTTTTTCCCCAATAAATCGTAATGTGAAAGTGTTAAAGTGTAAAATATAACATATACAGTGTATCTTCATAATGTTTGTTCATATGCGTAGCAAATACTTAGTAAACGTGATGTTATATTAAAAACCAAAAGTCCACACTAACATGATTCAAAGTGCATACTTGTCTATAATGTGTGCATAGACTTGGCATAGAATCTGATTGAGCAATATTGTGGCAATATTGTTGCAAACCGATAAAGTAATGACTGACAGATATAATATTATATATAAACTTTCCAGGAGACAGCATACAAAGTGAAAAAAAGAGAGTGTGATGTCAAAACTTCAAAAAGTTAAAAAGTTACTTTATTTGATCCTCGTAGATAAAAAAGTTTATCACAGGGCACAACACACATAGTACTTATCGTCCACAGCGGGATACAAGCAGTAAGTCGTTATTACTCCAATATACTGTGTATCATTTAATTGGATACAAATATACAAAGTTATATCAGAGGGACTTGGCTTATATTGCAGAAAATACCAGAACGGCTATATATTTTTCCAGCACAAGGTTTATACAAGTGTACCTCAGCTTACAAATTCATCTATAGCATGGATATCACCAATTGTTTGTTAAAAGTAATATTATATATATAAATGATTGGTGAGATTTCAATATTTTACGTGTACCATTGAAATCGCAATAATAATGAAGATATGACAAACTTCTCATCTACGTATATGTAATATTGAGTGAGAAACTGATTAAAGCGGCAGTGAAATCCTAATGATACCATCCCTATGGTTGAAGCTTAGAATTATGTTGTCATATTAGCTACATGACTGGCTACTTTCCAAATCTTCGTTCTCTTGTTCTAGTTTGCAACATTATTATTATGTGATGATTAAAAATATAAATGTGTGTTTTATTGTTGTGTGATGTGTGTTATGTACATCTACGTATGTATTGTGATTCTCTCCCACATATGTTCATTTATATAAAGCAGTATAGCATTGTTGTTCCTTCCAAAAAGTGACAAATAGAATTGGTCATGCAAAACTGGAGAATGAGTAATAAAGAAGTTATCTCTATTTTTAAACAATATAAGTTTTCACGTAGACTGCCCCTTTAAGGATGGTGGATGAAAATCACCCCTGACTGACAAGCTTTGCTTTCAAATAGTTGGTTGCATATGAGCAGGGGAATGGCAGACACTTACGAAACAATAAATATGGTGAGCTTATGCACCCCAAAATTTGCTATCTTGGATATTCAAGTTCACAACCTGTTAACCTTGTCTGACTAGACAATGATAAATCTGCCCATTGAGTTTTTTACACTACTTTTCTGGGCTAGTAATCTCCTGCAAGTCCAGTTCAGATTACAAACAGGTCATTTCTTGGTTTAATTAAAATGTTCACAAATAAATTTAATTATCAGATTTTTTTATGATTGCAATTAATGTTTAGATATTATACACATGTTTAAAATGTATACATTATAAGAAAATGGTTAATGAACATCATTACTTGAGTAAAGCATATCAATAAAACTGTATTTAAACACATATGGCTAGAATACAAGTTTTGCGGTATGAGTGAAAAAGCAGCATTATGGCTCTTTTTCACTACCGCTGGTATTACGAGTCTTGCAGGTTTAGCTGCACCGCACACTTTTTTGGCCTTAACGCAACGTAATTACCGCAGCTTTTAAAAAGTCCTTTTTCAATGGGACTTCCATAGCGCCGGTATTATGAGTCTGCCTGGGAGGCCAAAAAGTGAGCGGTACAGCCAATACCGCCAAGATCCATAACGTAAACTGAGATTCAGTAGTTATGGGTTTTACGCTACAAAGCTGTAGCATAAAACTCATAACTAAAGTGCTAAAAAGTACACTAACACCCATAAACTACCTATTAACTCCTAAACCGAGGCCCTCCCGCGTTGCAAACACTAAAATAAAATTATTAACCCCTAATCTGCCGCCCTGGACATCGCCGCCACCTACCTACATTTATTAATCCCTAATCTTCCGCCACCAACATCGCCACCACTATACTAAATGTTTTAACCCCTAAACCTAACCCTAAGTCTAACCCTAACCCTCACTAACTTTAATGTAATTAAAATAAATCTAAATAAAACCTACTATTAATAACTAAATAATTCCTATTTAAAACTAAATACTTACCTGTAAAATAAACCCTAAGCTAGCTACAATATAACTAATAGTTACATTGTATCTAGCTTAGGTTTTATTTTTATTTCACAGGCAAGTTTGTATTTATTTTAACTAGGTAGAATAGTTACTAAATAGTTATTAACTATTTACTAACTACCTAGTTAAAATAAATACAAATTTACCTGTAAAAAAAAAAACCTAACCTGAGTTACACTAACACCTAAACTTAGACTACAATTAAATCAATTACCTAAATTAAATACAATTAACTAAATTACAACAAAAAAACACTAAATTACACAAAATAAAAAAGAAATTATCAGATTTTAAAACTAATTACACCTAATCTAATAGCTCTATCAAAATAAAAAAACCCTCCAAAATAAAAAAACCCCTAGCCTAAACTAAACTACCAATAGCCCTTAAAAGGGCCTTTTGCGGGGCATTGCCCCAAATAAATCAGCTCTGTTACCTGTAAAAAAATACAAACAACCCCCTAACAGCAAAACCCACAACCCACACAACCAACCCCCCAAATAAAATCCTAACTAAAAAAAACCTAAGCTCTCCATTGCCCTGACAAGGGCATTTGGATGGGCATTGCCCTTAAAAGGGCACTTAGCTCTTTTTCAGTGCCCAAACCCTAACCTAAATATAAAACCCACCCAATAAACCCTTAAAAAAACCTAACACTAACCCCCAAAGATCCACTTACAGTTTTGAAGATCTGATATCCATCCTCAATGAAGCCGGGAGAAGTCCTCATTGAAGTGGCAAGAAGTCCTCAATGAAGCCGGGAGAAGTCTTCATCTAAGCTGGAAGAAGTGCTCCTCCAGACAGGCAGAAGTCTTCATCCAGACGGCATCTTCTATCTTCATGCATCCGGCACGGAGGTGAAAAAATCCTATTGGCTGATCCAATCAGCCAATAGGATTGAGCTCACATTCTATTGGCTGATTAGAACAGCCAATAGAATGCAAGCTCAATCCTATTGGCTGATTGGATCAGCCAATAGGATTGAAGTTTAATCCTATTGGCTGATTGGATCAGCCAATAGGATTTTTTCACCTTTAATTCTTATTGGCAGATGGAATTCTATCAGCCAATCGGAATTCAAGGGACGCCATCTTGGATGACGTAATTTAAAGAAAACTTCATTCTGGAAGAGTCGTCGTAAGAAGAGGATGCTCTGCGCCGGATGTCTTGCAGATGGACCCGCTCCGCGCCCGATGAAAGAAGATAGAAGATGCTGTCTTCTGCCCGGTTGAATGAAGACTTCTGCCCGGTTGGATAAAGACTTCTGCCCGGTTGGATGAAGACTTCTGCCGCTGCGTTGAGGACTTCTGCTGGCTTTGTTGACGATGGATATCGGGTCTTCAAAAACTGTAAGTGGATCTTCAGGGGTTAGTGTTAGGTTTTTTTAAGGGTTTATTGGGTGGGTTTTATATTTTAGTTAGGGTTTGGGCACTGAAAAAAGATAAATGCCCTTTTAAGGGCAATGCCCATCCAAATGCTCTTTTCAGGGCAATGGGGAGCTTAGTTTTTTTTAGTTAGGATTTTATTTGGGGGGTCGGTTGTGTGGGTGGTGGGTTTTACTGTTGGGGGTTGTTTGTATTTTTTTTACAGGTAAAAGAGCTGATTTCTTTGGGGCAATGCCCCGCAAAAAGCCCTTTTAAGGGCTATTGGTAGTTTAATTTAGGCTAGGGTTTTTTTTTATTTTGGTGGGGCTTTTTTATTTTGATAGGGCTATTACATTAGTTGTAATTAGTTTAAATATCTGATCATTTCTTCTTTTTTTGTATAATTTAGTGGTTTTTTTTGTAATTTAGTTAATTGTATTTAATTTAGGTAATTGATTTAATTGTAGTGTAAGGTTAGGTGTTAGTGTAACTCAGGTTAGGTTTTATTTTACAGTTAAATTTGTATTTATTTTAACTAGGTAGTTAGTAAATAGTTAATAACTATTTAGTAACTATTCTACCTAGTTAAAATAAATACAAACTTTTCTGTGAAATAAAAATAAAACCTAAGATAGATACAATGTAACTATTCGTTATATTGTAGCTAGCTTAGGGTTTATTTTACAGGTAAGTATTTCATTTTAAATAGGAATTATTTAGTTATTAATAGTAGGTTTTATTTAGATTTATTTTAATTACATTAAAGTTAGTGGGGGTTATTCTTAGACTTAGGGTTAGGTTTAGAGGTTAAAAAATTTAGTATAGTGGTGGCGACGTTGGGGTGGCAAATTAGGGATTAATAAGTATAATGTAGATGTCGGCAATGTCGGGGGCGGCAGATTAGGGGTTAATAAGTGTAAGATTAGGGGTTTTGAGACTCGGGGTTCATGTTAGGGTGTTAGGTGTAAACATAAATTTTGTTTCCCCATAGGAATCAATGGGGCTGCGTTACGGAGCTTTACGCTGCTTTTTTGTAGGTGTTAGGTTTTTTTTTCAGCCAGCTCTCCCCATTTATGTCTATGGATAAATTGTGCATGAGCACGTAAAACCAGTTTACTGCAGCTTTCAGCAGCACTGGTATTGGAGTGTGGTATGGAGCTCAATTTTGCTTTACACTCACTTCTTGCCTGTTAATGCCGGGTTTTTGTAAACCTGTAATATCAGCACTCTAGGTAAGTGAGCTGTAACAATAATGTGCAAGTTAGTACCGCACCCCTCATAACGCAAAACTCATAATCTTGCCGATAGGCATTAGTCAATTAAAAATAGAGCTTGTGTGCATTATATTCCCCTCTGCTTTTGGATACTTATTTTTTGTACTATGTTGGTATGTGAGAAGTGTTTCATAACTTCTGTTTTTAATAGTTTTTAATGTTTTTTTAGTGTTTTTTTCTAATCTTCTAATGTAATAAATTATGCTACAGGCTTATTGAAAACATTATTTGGGTGAACTAATATGACATATGTTGGTGGTAAGCATCCATAAACAAGGTGGCACATGCACCTTTCATTATATAACACAAGTGCTTATGTTTGCTGTATCTGAACCACAGAAGATGTTCTAAAAAAGGATTACTACTATATGGTGCTGTGGATGTCGTTTGTGAATGTATAAGGGACTTGCAGTCACCCTATTTCAATGTGGATCAAGCTGATCTAAGGTGCTCTACACTATTATTTTGGGATGTTTATTGTTTCCTAGAATAAGAATGCTTAGGTGCTTATAGATTGTATACATTTACAACATACAAAATAATTAACATTCACCTAGATTATGAGTTTTGCGCTAAACAGGGTGCAAAACTAATGCCAAAAAAGTTGCGTTATTTCACTCTCCATAGCACTGCCATTACGAGTTACTGAAAAGCCTCCTTGTGCGTGCGATATGGTGGCGTTAAACTCCATACCGCACAAAATCCAAGGGCTGATTTGACGTGCTTATGCACGCTTTCCCCCATAGACATCAATGGGGAGAGAGTGTTAGGTAAATAACACCTGATGTGAGGAATGTAAAATCTCCATAACGCAACCCAATTGATGTCTATGTGGAAAAAAAGTTACGTTTAACCTAACACCCTAACATAAACCCTGAGTTTAAACACCCCTAATCTGCCGCTCCCTGACATCGCCAACACCTAAATAAAATGTATAACCCCTAATCTTCCGCTCCCGACATCGCCGACACTAATAAAAGCCATTAACCCCTAATCCACCGCTCCCCGACATCGCCGCCGCGAAATAAATCTATTAACCCCTAAACCGCTGGCCCCCTCACATTGCAAAACACTAAATTAAACTATTAACCCCTAAACCTAATACCCCATAACTTTAAATTAAAATTACAATATAATTATAGTTAAATAAATAAAAACTTACCTGTGAAATAAAAATAAACCTAACATTAAACTATAAATTAACCTAACATAACTATTCTAATAAAATAAAAAATACTACCAATTAAAAAATCTAAATTACAAATTTAAAAAAACCTAACACTAGGAAAAAAATAAAAAAATCTAAAATTACAAAAAATAATAAACACTAAATTATAAAAAATAAAAAACACTAAGGTTACAAAAAGTAATAAATGAAAGTATCAAAAATAAAAACAATTACACCTAATCTAATAGCCATATAAAAATAAAAAGCCCCCCAAAATAAAAACACCCCCTAGCCTACAATAAACTACCAATAGCCCTTAAGGGCTTTTTGTAGGGTATTGCCTTACGTTAAATAGCTATTTTACCTGTAAAAAAAAATACACTGTCCCCCCAATCAGTAAAACCCACCACCCAACCAACCCCCCAAAATAAGAAAACCTAACTCTAAAAAATCCTAAACTACCCATTGCCCCTAAAGGGGCATTTGTATGGGCATTGCCCTTAAAAGGACATTCATCTCTTTTTCACTGCCCTTAAAAGGGCATTCCACTTTTTACAAAAGCCCAAAGACCTAATCTAAAAAAAAAAACACCCCAAAAAAACCTAACACTAACCCCAGAATATCTACTCACGGTTTCTGAAGTCTGGACATTCATCTCCATCCAGGCGTCGAGAAATCTTCATCCAGGTGGCGACACCTTCATCCATCTCGGAGACATCTTCTATCTTCATCCCAGTGGCGCAGAGCGGAGCCATCCTGGAAGCCGATCCCATCCTGCATGGAGCGTCCTCTTCATAGGTCACCGCCGTACACTGAAGTTAAATGCAATGTAGCCGTTTCAAAATGGCATACCTTGCATTCCTATTGGTTGATTTGATTCTTCAAATTCAAATCAGCCAATAGGATGGGAGCTTCTGAAATGTTATTGGCTGTTCAAAACAGCCAATAGGATGAGAGCTACTGAAGTTATTTTGCGGGGTTGGTTGGGTGGTGGGTTTTACTGTTGGGGGGGACTTTGTATTTTCTACAGGTAAAAGAGCTGTTTAACTTAGGGCAATGCCCTTTTAAGGGCTATTGGTAGTTTATTGTAGGCTAGGGGTTGTTTTTATTTTGGGGGGGGCTTTTTATTTTCATAGGACTATTAGATTAGGTGTAATTGTTTTTATTTTTGATCATCTTGTTTATTATTTTTTGTAAGCTTAGTGGTTTTTTTTTAGTAATTTAGTCTTTATTATTATTTTATTTTAGATTTTTTTATTTTTTTTCGTAGTGTTTTTTTTTAAAATTTGTAATTTAGATTTTTTTAGTTGGTAGTGTTTTTTACTTTATTAGACTAGTTATGTTAGGTTAATTTATAGTTTAATGTTAGGTTTATTTTTATTTCACAGGTAAGTTTTATTTATTTTTAGTTAAATATAGTTATATTGTAATTTTAATTTAAAGTTAAGGGGGTGTTAGGTTTAGGGTTTAAAATTTTAATGTAGTGTTTTGCAATGTGGAGGGCAGTGGTTTAGGGGTTAATAGGTTTATTTAGTGGCAGCGATGTGGGAGGCAGGAGGTTTAGGGGTTAATAACTTTATTATAGTGGTGGCGATGTGGGATGCCAGAGGTTTAGGGGTTAATAACTTTATTGTAGTGGCGGTGATGTGGGAGGCTGGAGGTTTGGGGGTTAATAATTTTATTATAGTGGCGGCAATGTGGGTGGCTGGAGGTTTAGGGGTTAACAACTTTATTTTAGTGGCAGCGATGCGGGAGGCCGGAGGTTTAGGGGTTAATAACTTTATTATAGTGATGGCGATGTTGGAGAGCAGTGGAGTAGGGTTAATATATTTAAATAGTGTTGGCGATGTGGGTGGGCAGCAGATTAGGGGTTAATCATTTTTAAATAGTGCTTGCAATGCAGGAGGGCGGCGGTTTAGGGGTTAATAGTTTATGGGTGTTAGTGTACTTTGTAACACTTTAGTGTCGGTATAGAGCATAACACAAGCATTTTATCCTCAACGCACAACCTGTAATATCGGCGCTATGAAAATCCCACACAATACCATAATTTTTTTGAGTGCGGAATGGACGTTGCATTCCAGGGTAAAATTCTTGCGGTATAGCTATACTGACACAACTCGTAATATGCGTTCCGGGCCATTATGCTGGAATGGCCATTTTTTCAGCGTTAAAAGCCGTACCGCAACAATTGTAATCTAGTCGATTGACTTTGGTGTGAAGTTTTAGACTTTAAAAATGTATTCTCTTTATTTTTAGCTATGGCTTAGCTTGTGTAAATATTATATTTTAGTATCTCACACAATGTTTTTTACTGTAACACAGATTGACAGATGTAATTTAAAACATTATTGTTTACATTTTATCAGTTGTATGCAGCTGTAGATCCTGCATAGATTAAGTGCTTAAAACTCTTCTGCCAATGATGCACTTCAAAATATTTCCTTTTTAAAGCAAATTACTTCTACAAAATTGTCCTCATTCACTACATACGATCAGTTTGAAATCACAAGAGAATAGCTACATTCAAGTAAAATGATTGATTCTATTTTATAATTTCAATATTTAAAGCACAAGTAAACTTAGAATTATTAATATTATAAGCATATAAAATATTTTACCAGTGTCACTGTAATATATTATTTTAATCACTCCTGGGATTAGGATATCCTGTAGATTTCCTAAAGATGTCTATGTCCTTCATAGTTGAGGTCTGCAGTTTTACAACCTGCTATTTCCCCAGTGTCTCCATGAAGTGGCATGGTTACAGGAATTGATTTGAGTGAGGCATTAAAACCACTATCCTACAAGTAAATATAGTTTATAAATGAATAAAATAATACTATATAACATCTAGATGTAACCTGCTTAAACATATTGGAGCAACTTATGTGTTTGGTTCAGGTAGCTATCCATTATTTAGGTAATAATATTTAGGTAATAATATATAAAATAAAGTTAATTTAGCAGCTTCTAAGTCAAGCAACAAATAGTTGTGCTGTGCCAGCTACCTAAGGAAGGGAGGTGCACTATTATTTTAAGGACTGAATGAAGAGAGCTCCATTTATCCAGTGTTAAATGCAGCTTTGGAACGTCTTTGGTGTAGGCTTGAATCATACATTTTTACAGAGATTATCTAAAAACTATCGGCTAGATTACGAGTTGTGCGTTAGGGTAAAAAAGTAGCGTTAAGAGGTCCTAACACTGCTTTTTTACGCCCGCTGGTATTAAGAGTCTTGAAGGTTTAGGGGCACCGCACACTTCTTTGGCCTTACCGCAAAACGACTTACGTAAACTTCGTAAAGTTTTTTTTCTATGGGACTTCCATAGCGCTGGTATTACGAGTCTGTCCTGGGAGGCCAAAAAGTGAGCGGTACACCCTACCCTGTTAAGATCCCTAACGTAGTTATGAGTTTTATGGTACTACGCCGTAACATAAAACTCATAACTAAAGTGAAAAAAAGTACACTAACACCCATAAACTACCTATTAACCCCTAAACTGAGGCCCTCCCGCATCGCAAATACTATAATAAAATTATTAACTCCTAATCTGCCGCTCCGGACATCACCTACATTATATTTATGAACCTTTAATCTGCTGCCCCCAATATCGCCGACACCTACATTATATTTATTAACCCCTAATCTGCCGCTCCAATGTCGCCGCAACCTACCTATAGTTTTTAACCCCTAATCTGCCGCCCACAACGTTGCCGCCACTATAATAAACATATTTACCCCTAAACCGCCGCACTCCTGCCTCACAAACATTAGTTACATTTTATTAACCCCTAATCTGCCGTCCCTACCATTGCTGCCACCTACCTACATTTATTAACCCCTAATCAGCCGCCCCCAACGTCGCTGCCACTATACTAAATGTATTAACCCCTAAACCTAAGTCTAACCATAACCCTAACACCCCCTAACTTAAATATAATTTAAATAAATCTAAATAAATATTCCTATCATTAACTAAATAATTCCTATTTAAAACTAAATACTTATCTATAAAATAAACCCTAAGCTAGCTACAATATAACTAATGGTTACATTGTAGCTATTTTAGGGTTTATTTTTATTTTACAGGCAAGTTTGTATTTATTTTAACTAGGTAGAATAGTTATTAAATAGTTATTAACTACCTAGCTAAAATAAATACAAAAGTACCTGTAAAATAAAACCTAACCTAAGTTACAATAACACCTAACACTACACTATAATTAAATGAATTAACTAAATGAAATACAACTAACTAAATTAAATTAAATTAGCTAAATTACAAAAAAAAACAACACTAAATTACAGAAAAAAATAAACAAATGACAGATATTTAAACTAATTACACCTGATAGCCCTATTAAAATAAAAAAAGCCCTCCAAAATAAAAAAAACCCTAGCATAAACTAAACTACCAATAGCCCTTAAAAGGGCCTTTTGCGGGGCATTGCACCAAAGTAATCAGCTCTTTTACCTGTAAAAAAAATACAAACAACCCCCCAACAGTAAAACCCACCACCCACACAACCAACCCCACAAATGAAATACTATCTAAAAAAACCTAAGCTCCCCATTGCCCTTAAAAGGGCAGTTCGCTTTTTTGCAGGCCCAAAGTCCCTAACCTAAAAATAAAACCCACCCAATACACCCTTAAAAAAACCTAACATTAACCCCCTGAAGATCGGGAGAAGTCTTCATCCAAGCCGGGCCAAAGTCCTCAACGAAGACGGGAGAAGTCTTCATCCAAGCCGGGCTAAGTGGTCCTACAGACGGGCAGAAGTCTTGATCCAGACGGCATCTTCTATATTCATCCATCCGGCGCGGAGCGGGTCCATCTTCAAGACATCCGACGTGGAGCATTCTCTTCATCCAACGACTAAAGCTGAATGAAGGTACCTTTAAGTGACGTCATCCTAGAATTCTATCAGCCAATCGGAATTAAGGTAGAAAAAATCCTATTGGCTGATGCAATCAGCCAATAGGATTGAAGTTCAAACCTATTGGCTGATCCAATCAGCCAATAGGATTGAGCATGCACTCTATTCGCTGTTCCAATCAGCCAATAGAATTTGAGCTCAATCCTATTGGCTGATATTATAGCTTTCCATCTCAAAGACTCCACTGATTGATTGTGGTAATGAATAAAGTGGGTTGCTAGGGCTGAGCACCCTTTTTACAATTTATATTGCTTAAATGTTCACGTATACGGGACCTCACTTCCCTAGTAGTGAGGCCTATGTATTGAAGTTTGCAAGTTACACAAGAGATAAGATAAATTATGTATCCCATGCTACAATTGATACATTGTGATGTTTCATATCTTTCTCCTGTAACATAGGACTCAAGGTATGATGACTGGTCTATATAGTCACAGGCTTTGCATCTTGAGTTGCCGCATTTAAAGGTACCCTTGCGTGTTAGCCAACTGCTTGTACCCCTTACATTCGGTAGAACAGTGGGTGAGAGAATGTTACCTAAGGTCACACTACATCTGTAGGACAATCTACACCCCTCCCCACAATATCTTTTAATTTATTATCAGCCAATAAAATCGGAAGATGTTTTTAAATGATATTACAGATCTGTTGATACTGGTCACTGTGGCTAGTTACAAACGTTACATTTGGGTGACGATTGTTTAATTGGGCTCTTTCATCTTTATCACTTTTTTCCAAAAGTTTTAATCTAGATATATTGCCAACTTCTTTTGATGCATTGTTTATTGTACGTTTACCATAACCTCTTTCACTGAGGTTTTCACTTAATCTCCTGCACTCTTCATTGTAATCCTCTACCAATGAACAATTTTGTTTCATACGAATAAATTGCCCTTTTGCAATCGCTTTTGAGATGTTCTTAGGGTGATTACTAGTGGAGTGCAGCAAATTGTTCTTTGCTATAGGTTTTCTATAAGTTTTGGTCTCTATCTTATTTGGAGTTTTATCCGACATCAATGTAACATCAAGGTAATTTACAGTTGTTTTATGCCACTCCATAGTGAACTTAATACCCATCTCATTGGAATTTAAGCATTCCAGAAAGGAGTAAGCTTCCTCCATTGAATCTCTCCAGACCATAATGAGGTCGTCAATAAATCTTCTATAGATGTAATGATTACAGTTCTTGTAAAATACTTCAATCAATAATGACACATGTTGGTATTCGAGATAAATAGATTGCAGATAATACTTGAAACAAAATATGTTTTTGTTTCACAATGCTAACCTACTGTAAAGGTAATTCCTTAGGTTGACAGAGTGACTTAGTATTGCCAAAGAATAACACGCTGTAATCCGGTGTTACTAAGAGTACAGAGAGGTTATTAGTGGCATTAGTTAGGAAAACAAAGTTCATACCTCACTAGGCCGTGGAGGATCAGCTGAATACTGCCGGAGAATATTTGGAGAGGGCAGGGAACAGTTTGCGGTAAACCGCAACAACCGGCTTCACAGAGGGAGAGAGACGCTGCTGACAGGAGCGGGCGGTAGCTGATGACGTAGCCACTGCTCCAAGCGTCCCAAGGCTGTGAGAGGAGAGCCTGGCAGGTACAAACTGTGCTGAACGGTAGAAGAAAAAGTTAGTAGTTTCAGGTCAGAGAGAACTTCAAAGTTCAATAGGCTAGTTGAAACGAAGCTTCAAGTAGACTTGTCAACTTCAATAATCCAGCAACTAGTTAGGCAGGTAATGCTAATTTATAGTGAAGAGGAGGAGTGCTCTTAAAGGAACAGTGTGAGGAAAACGGTATTCCTTACACAGTCCCCCCCCAAAGGAAACCACAGCGAGGTTTCAAGGACGAGGCCTTTCCGGATGTCTCTGATGGAACTGAGAGATCAACGGGGCACAGAAAGATTGGAGACAGGTTCCCATGAGTCTTCTTCCTGACCAAATCCCAGCCAACGAACTAGGTAAAACAACTGTCCATGAACAAGTCGGAAGTCTAGAATACTGTGAACCTGGAACTCCTCTTGTTCATCTGGTGCTGAAGCACCCGGAAGATGAGAGAGTGGAGGTACATCAGAGTGACATGGTTTCACCAGGGAAATATGAAAAGTAGGGTGCACATTAAGTGAAGGCGGAAGATCCAAAGTAACAGTGAGAGGATTCGAGATGGAGGAAATAATGAATGGTCCAATAAAAGTACGACCAATTTTCTTAGATGGGTAGTGCAATTTCAGATTCTTAGTGGACAACCAAACGCGTTGACCAACTGTGTAGGTTGGTCCAGGTCTATGCCTCAAGTTGTAGTATTTACTTTGAGTAGTTTGGGAATCAAGAATGTGCTTCTTTACTGATGAGGAAACTCGGGAGATGTCATTCACGGTATCATTCACATGAGGGCAAGGTGTGTCGATCTTGGGTAAAAGGTCCGCACAAGGATGCAATCCATAATTGATAAAGAAAGGAGTGAACTGAGTTGAAGAATTCACATGGTTATTATAAGAAAATTCAGCTAAATGAAGATAATCTGCCCACGTATGCTGTTCTTGGGAGCAATAACAGCGTAAGAACTGTTCAATGCTTTGATTCACTCTTTCAGTTAGTCCATTGGACTGTGGGTGGAAGGAAGTTGTGAGGGATTGTTCCATATGGAGAGATTTACAGAGATTCTTCCAAAATCTGGATGTAAACTGTGTCCCACGATCGCTTATCACAGACTTGGGGATACCATGTAACCGTATGATTTCTTTAAGGAATAAGTTAGCAGTAAATTTAGAGGTAGGTAAAGCAGTTGTCGGAATAAAATGAGCCATTTTGGAGAAGAGGTCCGTTACAACAAAAATAGTATTAAAACCATTGGATCTAGGGAGATCTACTATGAAGTCCATGGAAACTTTCTCCCAGGGTTTATCAGGTACTGGTATAGGTTGCAAGAACCCAAAGGGTCGCTGTTTTGCATGTTTAGAGGTGGCACAAGTAACACAGTTGGATACATATTTACGTACAGATTGTCTGAGACCTGGCCACCAGTAGAATCGACTGAGTAGTTCTGTGGTTTTTTCCACACCCATATGTCCTGCTAAGGGTGAGTCATGTACCTGCTTTAGTAAGGATTGACGAAGGTTAACAGGTATATATAACTTGTTCTCTCTGTAGTACAATCCATCGGTATGTAATGTGAGGTCGCCTAGGTTAATCTCAGTGCTAACTGTTTGATCTGCTTTAATCTGAGATGTAGTTAATCCAATGAAACACTCTTGTGGAATGACTGTAGATGGTGGAGTTTCTGGGTTAAAATTGTTAGGCAGTCGGGATAGGGCATCCACTTTTCCATTTTTATCACCTGGCCTGTAAGAGATGTTATAACGGAATCTAGAAAAATAGAGACTCCATCGCAGTTGTCTTGAGGAGAGAGTCTTATTAGTTTGAAGATACTGCAAGTTTTTGTGGTCGGTAAATATGACTATTGGATGTTCTGCACCCTCTAGGAGATGCCGCCAGTCATCGAATGAACATTTAATGGCTAGTAACTCCTTCTGCCCCACAGGGTAATTCCTCTCTGCCGGTTGGAGGACTCTGGAGTAGTATGCAACTGGATGGAGAGGTTCCTTACAAGAGGGCCTTTGAGAAAGGATTGCTCCTATAGCATAATCCAAGGCATCAACTTCCAAAACAAACTGGTGAGTTAGATCAGGATAGCTAAGAATGGGTTCTGAGGAAAATCTTTGTTTTAAGAAGTCGAAAGCCTCTTGAGCTTGGAGTGTCCAGGAGAAGTTAAGTTGTTGTTTAGTGAGATCTGTGAGAGGTTTGCAGATAGCAGCGAATCCCGGAATAAACTTCCTATAAAAGTTAGAGAATCCAAGGAAGCGCTGTACGTCCTTCCTGGATGAAGGAGTAGGCCATTCTAGTATAGCACGAATCTTTTTGTTATCCATAGAGATACCGTGCTCAGTGATATTATAAGCTAAGAATGTTATGTTTTTTGCTTCAAATATGCACTTTTCAGGCTTAGCATATAATTTGTTTTGTCTTAACCTGAGCAAAACTTCCTTGACATGACTTCTGTGTTGGGTCAAATTAGAAGAGTAAATTAGAATGTCATCTAAATAGACTATAACGTACACGTCAAGTATATCCCTGAAGATGTCATTTATAAAACATTGACATGTAGCTGGGGCGTTACACAGTCCGAATGGCATTACAGTATACTCATAAAGACCATATCTAGTCCTAAATGCTGTAAGCCATTCGTCCCCTGCTCTTATTCTTATCAGATTATAGGCTCCTCTGAGATCCAATTTAGTGAAATACGAGGAACCGCGTAATCTTTCTTTTAATTCTGGGATCAATGGAAGTGGATATCTGTTTTTCCTAGTGCGTTTGTTCAACTCTCTATAATCTATTATAGGCCTGAGTGTACCATCCTTATTGGTCACAAAAAACATTCCCGCACCAGCGGTGGAGGTACTAGGTCTTATGATTATCTTCAATGTACACCTTTAGATGCTCTAATTCAGGTTTAGAGAGTGGGTAAAGGTGTCCAAAAGGTATGGACACCCCAGGAAGCAGATCTATGGGGCAATTGTAAGCCCTATGAGGTGGAAGAGATTCTGCTTCAGTCTTATCGAATACATCTCTAAATTCATGATATTGTAGAGGGATGGGGTAATCATTGTTAGTCACAGAGAGGAGGATAGAGCTGTCAGTCAATTGTGTTCTCTCTATTTCCTTGGGAAAAGATATGGTTAAGTGTGCCCAATCTATATGTGGTTTGTGAATACTTAACCAGTTTATACCAAGGATAACCCTGAACATGGGGGAAGAAATAACATCTAGTGATATCATATCAGAGTTATGGTTACCTATGTGTAAAGTCAAAGGAATCGTCTGGTGAGTAAGTGGCCCACTTGATAGTATGCTACCGTCAATAACTTTAACAGAGACAGGAGTTTGCTTTGAAATCATAGGTATTTTATTCTTAAACACAACATTCATGTCAATGAAGTTTCCACAAGATCCGGTATCAATTAGAGCTGTTGTCTGGATCTTGCAGGATTCCCACTGTAAAATGACAGGAATAGTGAGATAAGAGGTAGAGACAAGTTTAGAAAACAAATTAAGTTGAGGTTGTTTGATCTTACCTATTTTCTGTTTTGCCAATTGGGGGCAGTCTTTTACCTCATGTTTGGGTGATACGCAATATAGGCATAGGTTCAACGTCTTCCTTCTGGTTTTCTCCTGTGAGGATAAAGGGCCCTTTATATAACCTATCTCCATGGGTTGTGGCAAGTCCTTTGTAGAAGTGGTAGGTGAGACAGAAAGCCTCTTTGTGATACCAATTCTCTCACTGCGTCTCTCTCTAAGACGCCTATCAATAGAGATAGCGACTGTGTAGAATTCCTCCAAGGTCTCAGGTATTCCTATACGGGAGATTTCGTCTTTAAGCTCTTCACTTAAGCCAAGACAAAATTGATTTTTGAGAGATATCTCATTCCACATAGCATCTCTTGCATAAATCTTGAATTGTGTAATGTAAGTTTCAACTGGGTTTTTGGACTGTTTCAAAGCTCTCAAATTATTTTCTGATGATATCTGTTTATATGGATCATCATACAGTGTTGACATCTCAGAAAAAAATGCTTCAAGTGATCCTAAAATAGGATCTTCTTTTTCAAAGAAGGCATCTGCCCATGCCCTTGGCTCTCCTCTAAGATAAGAGATTACAGTTAGTACTCTGGTTCTTTCTGTGGCATAAGTTTTGGGTTTCAGTTGAAACATGAGTAAACATGAATTCCTGAATTCCCTAAACTGTGCCCTATTACCAGAGAACCTTTCTGGAGTTGATACAGCAGGTTCTGGAGAATGTTCTGTTGTAGGTGGTTTGGCTGCAAATGTTTCCCTAAAACAAGCTTTTAGGGCCTGATTCTCCAGCTGCAATTCTATGAATGAGTTAGATAAAAGGTCAACCCTATCAGACAAACTTTTTAAGTGGTCTGCCATAGTGGTAGGTTCCATTTCTATATATGAATAACAGGACTAAAGTAATTACAACAACACGAAGAAAAAAAAAATAAAACAAAATAACTTTATTCAGTTTGATATGTCCTGTAACTTTTCAGGCTGGATTATTATGTAATGATTACAGTTCTTGTAAAATACTTCAATCAATAATGACACATGTTGGTATTCGAGATAAATAGATTGCAGATAATACTTGAAACAAAATATGTTTTTGTTTCACAATGCTAACCTACTGTAAAGGTAATTCCTTAGGTTGACAGAGTGACTTAGTATTGCCAAAGAATAACATGCTGTAATCCAGTGTTACTAAGAGTACAGAGAGGTTATTAGTGGCATTAGTTTGGAAAACAAAGTTCATACCTCACTAGGCCGTGGAGGATCAGCTGAATACTGCTGGAGAATATTTGGAGAAGGCAGGGAACAGTTTGCGGTAAACCGCAACAACCGGCTTCACAGAGGGAGAGAGACGCTGCTGACAGGAGCGGGCGGTAGCTGATGACGTAGCCGCTGCTCCAAGCGTCTGTGTCCCAAGGCTGTGAGAAGAGAGCCTGGCAGGTACAAACTGTGTTGAACGGTAGAAGAAAAAGTTAGTAGTTTCAGGTCAGAGAGAACTTCAAAGTTCAATAGGCTAGTTGAAACGAAGCTTCAAGTAGACTTGTCAACTTCAATAATCCAGCAACTAGTTAGGCAGGTTATGCTAATTTATAGTGAAGAGGAGGAGTGCTCTTAAAGGAACAGTGTGAGGGAAACGGTATTCCTTACAATAGAAGACCACAGAAGACTGATAGGGATTTTTATCTCCAAAGAAGTGGACGACTCCCACCAACCTAAAAATAGATTGGCGTAAGATAGGGCAAATTTAGCACCCATCGCTGTCCCACATCTTTGGAGATAAAAATTACCCTCAAACTCAAAAAAGTTATGTTCAAGCAGATATTGTACAACTGAAACATAGAACATAATCTGCTCATCATCAAAATCAGTAGCAGTAGTCATAAAATACTTAACAGCACAAAGGCCCCAATGGTGAGGTATGGAGGAATATACAGATACCACATCTATGGTTACCCAGCTGTAGCCATCCTCCCAAACAAAATCATGCAATAGATTTAAAAGATGGGTGGTATCTCTTAGATAGCTCCACAGCTGGGCAACCATAGGTTGTAAGATGTTATCAGCCCATTCAGACATTAGTTGTCGGAGGGCTTCTGTTATATAGTCCTGCCTTAAAAGGAGAACTGTACTTCCTCCTTTATCAGATCTCCTAACAACTAAATCTTAAGCCAACCTATTTTTAGGTTGGTGGGAGTCGTCCCACATCTTTGGAGATAAAAATCCCTATCGGTCTTCTGTGGTCTTCTATAGAAGATTTATTGACTACCTCATTATGGTCTGGAGAGGTTCAATGGAGAAAGCTTACTCCTTTCTGCATGGCTTAAATTCCAATGAGATGGGTATTAAGTTCACTATGAAGTGGAATAAAACAACTCTAAATTACCTTGATGTTACATTGATGTCGGACAAAACTCCAAATAAGATTGAGACAAAAACCTATAGCAAAGAACAATTTGCTGCACTCCACTAGTAATCACCCTAAGAACATCTCAAGAGCGATTCAAAAGGGCAATTTATTTGTATGAAACGAAATTGTTCACGGGTAGAGGATTACAATGAAGAGTGCAGGAGATTAAGTGAAAACCTCAGTGAAAGAGGTTATGGTAAATGTACAATAAACAATGCATCAAAAGAAGTTGGCAATATATCTAGATTAAAACTTTTGGAAAAAAGTGATAAAGATGAAAGAGCCCGATTAAACAATCGTCACCCAAGTGTAACGTTGGTAACTAGCCACAGTGACCAGTATCAACAGATCTGTAATATCATTAAAAAACATCTTCCCAATTTATTGGCTGATAATAAATTAAAAGATATTGTGGGGAGGTGGTGTAGATTTTCCTACAGATGTAGTGTGACTTTAGGTAACATTCTCTCACCCACTGTTCAACCGAAAGTAAGGGGTACAAGCAGTTGGCTAACACACAAGGGTACCTTTAAATGTGGTAACTCAAGATGCAAAGCCTGTGACTATAGAGACCAGTCATCATACTTTGAATCCTATGTTACAGGAGATAGATATGAAACATCACAATGTATCAATTGTAGCATGGGATACATAATTTATCTTATCTCTTGTGTAACTTGCAAACTTCAATACGTAGGCCTCACTACTAGGAAAGTGAGGTCCCATATACGTGAACATTTAAGCAATATACATTGTAAAAAAAGAGTGCTCAGCCCTAGCAACCCACTTTATTCATTACCACAATCAATCAGTGGAGTCTTTGAGATGGAAAGCTATAGAAATGGTATATCGCCCTAAAAGAGGAAGTGATAGGACTAGAGAACTATACCGTAGAGAGACCTTCTGGATTTTTAAGTTAAAAACTAGGTACCCCAAGGGCCTTAATTCAGTGTATGATATCATGAATCATCGGGAACACTGATTCATGTAACTTTACCTATTCAAGTCCTTCTATTAATTCCATTAACTTATGTAACTTTACCTATTCAAGTCTTTCTATTGATAATAATTTTCGTAATAATGCTTTTGATAAAATCTTTGACCATGCTCTTATATATATATACAGTACATGTTTTTTCATTACAGGTTGTTGTAAGATATCCTTATATCCTTATTTCTATTCACTTTGTTGATTAAATTGTTCTATCTATATGTTAGAAGTCATCATGTAGGTAAGAACTTACTATATATATATAAATGTATTATTATAAACATATCTATTATGTACATGTGGATCTATTTCTTTTTTTCTTTTCTTTTCCCTCCCAGCTTGTCATGGTGTCTCTTTATTATTATTTATTATTTTTCTTTTATTCCTGCTAGCATCTTTTGGATAGTTGTGCCTGATATTATATTATTGTTAATGCTGTGTTCATAAGCATTGATATTCTGATTTTTTAGTATTAACATTATGTGTGTATGAACCCATTTATTGTGAGCTGGTTGATCACAGTTGTTAAACTATTAGTATAGGCTGTATTATGTATTAATTATTAATATGCTATAATGGTAATTCCTTTTTCTAAATGTTTATACATATGATATCTGTGTCCTGTTGTTAAGTAATTTGATATGTATTGACATATTTCCATATATATGTTATTTACAGAATGCATGCTATCACTTTCAAATTGTCTATGAAACTCTGGTGTTTTCTGATTAGATGCTGCCTTTATAAGCACAATCAGCTTTCACCTGACCTACTGTGAGTACGGGGCAATCCCGAAACGCATCCTAGGTTGGGATGTGTGCTGGACCTTGTGCAGTATTCGTATTTTAACCCCTGTAGACTATTGGCCCACGTTGGCTAATTTTTAACATTAAAGAGTATGTTTCTGAGTGAGCTGCTCTGGATTGTCTTTCTTTTGATGTCCTACTTTGGGGCAATGCCCCGCAAAAGGCCCTTTTAAGGGCTATTGGTAGTTTAGTTTAGGCTAGGGTTTTTTTATTTTGGGGGGGCTTTTTTATTTTAATAGGGCTATTAAATTAGGTGTACTTAGTTTAAATATCTGCAATTTGTTTATTATTTTCTGTAATTTAGTGTTTTTGTGTGTACTTTAGCTAATTTAATTTAATTTAGTTAATTGTATTTAATTTAGTTAATTTATTTAATTATAGTGTAGTGTTAGGTGTTATTGTAACTTAGGTTAGGTTTTATTTTACAGGTAAATTTGTATTTATTTTAGCTAGGTAGTTAGTAAATAGTTAATAACTATTTAGTAACTATCCTACCTAGTTAAAATAAATACAAACTTGCCTGTAAAATAAAAATAAACCCTAAGCTAGATGCAATGTAACTATTAGTTATATTGTAGCTAGCTTAGGGTTTATTTTACAGGTAAGTATTTAGTTTTAAATAGGAATAATTTATTTAATGATAGGAATATTTATTTAGATTTATTGTAATTATATTTAAGTTAGGGGGTGTTAGGGTTAAGGTTAGACAGGTTTAGGGGTTAATAACTTGAATATAGTGGCGGCGACGTTTGGGGTGGCAGATTAGGGGTTAATAAATGTAGGTAGGTTGCAGCGACATTGGGGGCAGCAGATTAGGGGTTAATAAATATAATGCAGGTGTCGGCAATGTCCGGGGCGGCAGATTAGGGGTTAAGAAGTGTAAGATTAGGGGTGTTTAGACTCGGGGTTCATGTTAGGGTGTTAGGTGTAGACATAAATTGTATTTCCCCATAGGAATCAATGGGCTGCGTTAAGGAGTTTTACGCTGCTTTTTTGCAGGTGTTAGATATTTTTTCATCTGGCTCTCCCCATTGATTCATATGGGGAAATCGTGCACAAACACGTACGACCAGCTCACCGCTGACTTAAGCAGCGCTGCTATTGGAGTGTGGTAATGAGCAAAATTTTGCTCAACGCTCACTTCTTGTCTTTTAACGACGGGTTTGTAAAAACTCGTAATACCAGCGCTGTAGGTAAGTGAGCGGTGAGACAAAACTGCTTGTTAGCACCGCATAGCCTCTAACGCAAAACTCGTAATCTGGGCCTATGTTTATTCTATTCACACCAGTACTTTTAGGTGTATATAGGTAGCAGTGCGGACAAATGGATTCTTCAATTTTTATAAGTAAAGCTATTTTAAGCAGCTTGTTCCTCCAAAAAAAAAAAAATGTCAGAATTTACATAATAGTTTGCTGTGAACATTTGATGTCACATAAACATACTTGCATGCATAAAAACTACACTGATTGCTCTAAAGATGACAATAAGGTTATATTTGTATTGAAAAGGTCTCAGCTATATAGAATGTTACATTTATTTAGAAATGTCAATTAGATCACTCACCACATGTTTTATGGGAGGATATGTGAGTTTTTTATGTGTACAATGGAGGCATTATGGGATTTGCTGAAAATATCATAAATGTATAAAAAAAAAATGACTGATAACACATCCCTATGAGTTACTTTCCGGGCCCAACAACTCACCATACCACAATGAACAGATCTAAAATGCAAATTGTCTTGCCAAGTCCCTAAGTAAGTAGTTTGCCATTAAGAAAAACAATAGCAAGGTTTAATCTGTGTGGAAAAATAGATAAGTGACTTTTATGTTATAATTGTTTGTAATAATTTGGGCGCGATCCGATATCGATCGCAGTTTGCGGCGCAAGCGAGGGAACCGGCGTCGCCCGCAGTTTCAGCTCGCAACTCGAGCCATCCCATATAGGTCGCCGTCAGATGCTAACGTGCCGTAAGTCTCACAAACCAGCGATGTCCAGAAATCTGCGTAAGTACAAATTTCTGGCGTCGCCAGTGACTTGCGCCACGTTAGAATCTGCCGGCGCCTATAAAACCTGACTAAAGTCTAAAACACCCGCACTGTCTAACACGCCTCCCTAACATAGCCCGCACTGTCTAACACGCCTCCCTAACATAGCCCGCACTGTCTAACCCTCTATCCGCTATCCCCCCTCACTAGCCTAACAATAAAAATGCTATTAACCCCTAAACCGCCGCTCCTTTACCCCGCCGCAACCTAATAAAATTATTAACCCCTAAACCGCCGCTCCCGTACCCCGCCGCCAGCTATATTATATCTATAACCCCCTAAAGTGAGCCCCTAACACCGCCGCCATCTATATTAAAATTATTAACCCCTAATGTAAGCCCCTAACACCGCCGCCATCTCTATTAAAATGATTAACCCCTAATTTAATCTACCTACCCCGCCGCCAGCTATATTATCTATATTAACCCTAAGTATATTATAGTTAATATAGGTATTACATTATATATATTAACTATATTAACCCTAATTATATTAGGGTTAATATAGTTAATATAGTTACTATAGTATTTATATTAACTATATTAACTCTATCTAACCCTAACACCCCTAACTAAATTTATATTAAATTAATCTAATTAATTTATAAACTAAAATATTCCTATTTAAATCTAAATACTTACCTATAAAATAAACCCTAAGATAGCTACAATATAATTAATAATTACATTATAGCTATGTTAGGGTTAATATTTATTTTACAGGTAAATAGTTAATTATTTTAACTAGGTATAATAGATATTAAATAGTTATTAACTATTTAATATCTACCTAGTTAAAATAATTACCCAATTACCTGTAAAATAAATCCTAACCTAAGTTATAAATACACCTACACTATCAATAAATTTAATAAACTACTAACATCTATCTAAAAATACAATTAAATTAACTAAACTAAATTACAAAAAAAAACAAACACTAAATTACAAAAAATAAAAAAAAGATTACAAGATTTTTAAGCTAATTACACCTATTCTAAGCCCCCTAATAAAATAATAAACCCCCAAAATAACAAAAATTCCCTGCCCTATTCTAAATTAAACAAATTTCAAAGCTCTTTACCTTACCAGCCCTTAAAAGGGCCTTTTGTGGGGCATGCCCCAAAGAATTCAGCTCTTTTGCATTCAACAAATACAATCACCCCCCCCCCCCATTACAACCCACCACCCACATACCCCTATTCTAAACCCACCCAAACCCCCCTTAAAAAATCCTAACACTACCCCCCTGAAGATCTCCCTACCTTGTCTTCACCACACCGGGCCGAACTCCTGATCCGATCCGGGCGATGTCGTCCTCCAAGCGGCAAAGAAGAAATCTTCCTCGTGCGATGTCATCCTCCAAGCGGCAAAGAAGAATTCTTCCTCCGGCGACGTCTTCCTCCAAGCGGCAGCAAAGTCTTCATTCTTCCGGCGGCATCTTCAATCTTCTTTCTTCGCTCCGCCGCCGCGGAGCATCCATCCCGGCCGACTGCTAAACTTGGAATGAGGTACCTTTAAATGACGTCATCCAAGATGGCGTCCGCCGAATTCCGATTGGCTGATAGGATTCTATCAGCCAATCGGAATTAAGTTAAAAAAATCTGATTGGCTGATTGAATCAGCCAATCAGATTCAAGTTCAATCCGATTGGCTGATCCAATCAGCCAATCAGATTGAGCTCGCATTCTATTGGCTGATCGGAACAGCCAATAGAATGCGAGCTCAATCTGATTGGCTGATTGGATCAGCCAATCGGATTGAACTTGAATCTGATTGGCTGATTCAATCAGCCAATCAGATTTTTTTAACTTAATTCCGATTGGCTGATAGAATCCTATCAGCCAATCGGAATTCGGCGGACGCCATCTTGGATGACGTCATTTAAAGGTACCTCATTCCAAGTTTAGCAGTCGGCCGGGATGGATGCTCCGCGGCAGCGGAGCGAAGAAAGAAGATTGAAGATGCCGCCGGAAGAATGAAGACTTTGCTGCCGCTTGGAGGAAGACGTCGCCGGAGGAAGAATTCTTCTTTGCCGCTTGGAGGATGACATCGCACGAGGAAGATTTCTTCTTTGCCGCTTGGAGGACGACATCGCCCGGATCGGATCAGGAGTTCGGCCCGGTGTGGTGAAGACAAGGTAGGGAGATCTTCAGGGGGGTAGTGTTAGGATTTTTTAAGGGGGGTTTGGGTGGGTTTAGAATAGGGGTATGTGGGTGGTGGGTTGTAATGGGGGGGGGGGGGGTGATTGTATTTGTTGAATGCAAAAGAGCTGAATTCTTTGGGGCATGCCCCACAAAAGGCCCTTTTAAGGGCTGGTAAGGTAAAGAGCTTTGAAATTTGTTTAATTTAGAATAGGGCAGGGAATTTTTGTTATTTTGGGGGTTTATTATTTTATTAGGGGGCTTAGAATAGGTGTAATTAGCTTAAAAATCTTGTAATCTTTTTTTTATTTTTTGTAATTTAGTGTTTTTTTTTTTTTTTGTAATTTAGTTTAGTTAATTTAATTGTATTTTTAGATAGATGTTAGTAGTTTATTAAATTTATTGATAGTGTAGGTGTATTTATAACTTAGGTTAGGATTTATTTTACAGGTAATTGGGTAATTATTTTAACTAGGTAGATATTAAATAGTTAATAACTATTTAATATCTATTATACCTAGTTAAAATAATTAACTATTTACCTGTAAAATAAATATTAACCCTAACATAGCTATAATGTAATTATTAATTATATTGTAGCTATCTTAGGGTTTATTTTATAGGTAAGTATTTAGATTTAAATAGGAATATTTTAGTTTATAAATTAATTAGATTAATTTAATATAAATTTAGTTAGGGGTGTTAGGGTTAGATAGAGTTAATATAGTTAATATAAATACTATAGTAACTATATTAACTATATTAACCCTAATATAATTAGGGTTAATATAGTTAATATATATAATGTAATACCTATATTAACTATAATATACTTAGGGTTAATATAGATAATATAGCTGGCGGCAGGGTAGGTAGATTAAATTAGGGGTTAATCATTTTAATAGAGATGGCGGCGGTGTAAGGGGCTTAGATTAGGGGTTAATAATTTTAATATAGATGGCGGCGGTGTTAGGGGCTCACTTTAGGGGGTTATAGATATAATATAGCTGGCGGCGGGGTACGGGAGCGGCGGTTTAGGGGTTAATTATTTTATTAGGTTGCGGCGGGGTAAAGGAGCGGCGGTTTAGGGGTTAATAGCATTTTTATTGTTAGGCTAGTGAGGGGGGATAGCGGATAGAGGGTTAGACAGTGCGGGCTATGTTAGGGAGGCGTGTTAGACAGTGCGGGCTATGTTAGGGAGGCGTGTTAGACAGTGCGGGTGTTTTAGACTTTAGTCAGGTTTTATAGGCGCCGGCAGATTCTAACGTGGCGCAAGTCACTGGCGACGCCAGAAATTTGTACTTACGCAGATTTCTGGACATCGCTGGTTTGTGAGACTTACGGCACGTTAGCATCTGACGGCGACCTATATGGGATAGCTCGAGTTGCGAGCTGAAACTGCGGGCGACGCCGGTTCCCTCGCTTGCGCCGCAAACTGCGATCGATATCGGATCGCGCCCTTTATGTCTAAAGTCTGTTCTAATAATGTTTTTTATGTTTGATTAATTTATTTAAAAATTGTGCTTAGTTGTTTATAACTGTTAATATTTTTTGCTTCAAAGGGAGTTGTTTGAGGTTAAATTATAAACAATTTACTTAAAAAATGGCCATTTCTTTTTCAGTTATCACATTTTGTAGCACTTTGAATCTAAAGTGTGATAAAACAGGATTTTGTTTGCTGAGAAGATAATTTATTTTTAAATGTGTTTTACAACTTAAGGGATTTTGTCCTGTAAATAGTTTTGCTTCATATACAGTTGTGAAAATGATTAGTCTTTTGCAATTGCATATTTTGAAATTAGTCCATTTACTTTTATAAATAATGTATAGTCTAACCTGATAAATTATTTTCTTACGGAATGATTATGGTCCACAGTCCTCCATAACATATGGGATATATTTCCCGCCACTAAGATGAGATCAAGAACCCATATCAGAGCTTAAAATCCCTCCCACCTTCCTTCTCTCTCTTATTGTAACGTATAGCTGAGTAGAGAACCTTTTCTCTCATTCTTCTCCTCCTTTTCCTGCCCTGACCAATCTATCTGCCACTATAATTCCACCTTTCATCCGTAATTGACAATCTGGCCCCTCTTACCATAGCTAGGAAAACACAAACTCAACCGCAGCCCTGGCATACTCCTCTGACACGGTACCTATGCAGATGTTCCCGTACTGCTGAGCGGCACTGGAGAAAATCTTGGAGTTCAGCTGATTTTCTTCATTACAAATTAATCTTGAACTCCTACTATTCTGCTTGTAATCTCTATAAGCAACATTACTTCTCTACTCTTAGCTCTACTCTATCTTCAAAACCAAAATGTCTGTTCTCCACTTTCCATACTCTTCTCCACCCACCCCCACCTCCTAAAACAACTTCTCTGTCAGCTCAAGACTTTGCCAGCCACTTCAATAACAAAATTGACTCCATCAGAAACTAAATCAGCTCTCAACATACTTCCATTCTCTTACCCCCTCAAACGCTTGCAATCAACCACAACCCACATAGCCATAAACTTAGCTCTTTCTCCCCTGTTAGTGAGGAAGAAGTTTCTGCAATTATATTGTGGTCTCACCTCACTAACTGTCTCATTGACCTTATCCCCTTACAGTTACTCCCCTCCCTCTCTTCTACCCTTACCCCTATACTCACAAACATTTTCAACCTCTCCCTCAGCACCAGTATATTTCTCTCATCTCTAAAACATGCACTGGTCATACCTATCCTCAAAAAACCTTCCCTTGATCCAATCTCCCCATCTAACTACCTCCCTATTTCCCTCCTCCCTCTTGCCTCAAACCTTCTCAAAAAGCTAGTATATGCACGCCTATCCTATTTCCTTACATTAAACTTCCTCCTTAACCCACTGCAATCTGGATTTCGTCCCCATCACTCCACAGAGACAGCAATTGTTAAGGTTACCAATGATCTACTTACAGCAAAGTCAAAAGGCCACTTCTCTCTGCTTATCCTCCTTAATCTGTCCGCAGTCTTTGATACTGTTGACCACTCTCTTTTGCTCCAAACCCTCTAATCCTTCAGCCTCTTGTGGTTTTCTTCCTACCTGTCAAACCGTACTTTTAGTGCAGCCTTCTCTGGGGCCTCCTCTGCCCCGTCACCATTTTCTGTCAGGGTACCCCAAGGCTCTGTCTTTGGTCCCCTTCTCTTCTCAATCTACACGTCATTACTAGGTTCCCTAATTAAGTCCCACTGTTTCCAATATCATTTGCATGCAGACGACACCCAAATCTACTTCTCTGCACCAGACCTATCTCCTTCCTTGCTATCCCATGTCACTAACTGTCTCTCTCACATCTCTTCCTGGATGTCCTCTTACTACCTCAAGCTAAATCTCTCCAAAACTGAGCTCCTTATTTTCCCTCCTTCTTCCAAAATCTCCACCTCCAATCTCTCTATAACTGTCGAGAACTCCATCATTACCACTACCCCAGATGACTGATGTATTGGGGTCACATTTGACACAGATCTTTATTTCACTCCTCACATTCAGTCCTTTGCTAAAGCCTGCTGCTTCCACCTTAAAAACATCTTTAAAATTAGACATTTCCTTACACAAGACACAACTAAGATTTTATCCACTCTCTCATCCTTAACCTCCTCAATTACTGCAACTCTGTCCTCTCTGGTCTCCCCAGCTGCCACCTAGCTCCTTTACAATCCATAATGAATGCCTCTGCCAGGCTCATCTTCCTTACATGTCGCTCTTTATCTGCTGCACCTCTCTGCCAATCCCTTCACTGGCTTCCTCTTGCCTCTAGGATTAAACACAAAATTCTAACTCTGACATACAAAGCCCTCAACTGCACTGCCCCCAATATCTCAGACTTTGTCTCCAGATACTCTCTCTCCCGTCCCCTTCACTCTGCTCATGACCTCCTACTCTCCTCCTCTCTTGTTCCCTCCTCACACTCCCGTTTACAGGACCTCCAGACTGGCTCCCATCTTGTGGAACTCTCTGCCTCGCTCCACAAGACTCTCCCCTAGGTTTGAAAGCTTCAAGTGCTCCCTAAAGATTCTCCTGTTCAGGGATGCATACAACCTTCACTAACCTTTCTTTATACCAGTTCCTCTCCTCCATTGCTATCCCCTGAACCCCTATAGCATGTAAGCCTAAGAGCCCAGCTGTTTGTAGATCACCTTCTTAAGAGCTGACTACAACAGTGCGACTTGTGGCAGGGCCCTCTACCTGTTTGATCCCTATAAATGTTTTGTTGTACTCCGCATTTGTTTATAGCGCTGCATAATCCATTGGCGCTCTACAAATAACCGATAATAATAATAATAATAGAGAATAGGAAACATATAGGTAGGAAAGACAAAGCAGGATCTGTATAGGTGGACCATCATCATCCCAAAAGAAAATAATTAATCAGGTAAGCATAAATTCTGTTTTCTTTCATAAAATGATGAGCATCCACAGTCCTCCATAACATATGGGATTAATACCCAAGGAGATAATCGATGTTACGGAAAGGGTGGGACAATTTTTTCTTGCAGTCCCTATTTAGCTGACACCGCAGCCTGAAGGACTTTCCTGTCAAAAGCTGCTTGCGAAGAAGCAAAAACATAAAAAGATGCACGATGTTACAACTGCACTTGTAGAAATAGTTGTGATATGCTTAGGAGCCAAGTTTCCCTCCACCAACTAAGCCTTGTGAATCACTTGTTTAAGCCAAGAAGCCAACGCGACTTTAGTAGCTTGTTGTCCTTTACTGTAACAGTCACTCTTAAGAGTTAGAAGGATCTGGTCACAATGAAGGAATAACAGTTACTTGATTGATATTTTCTGTAGAAACTACCTTAGGAAGGAACCTTGTGAATGATTAAAAATGGAGAATCCCTTGACAGTGCTGGCAATTCAGAAACTCATCATGCAGAATAGATTGTTAACACAAAAAGTACTTTCCTAGATAACAGAATGATATCAATGGAACACATTGCTTCAAAGGTAGAACCTTGTAATATGGAAATTACTAGATTCAAATTCCAGGGTGGAGAAATAGGTTTTATAACTGGCCATATTTTAATTAACATCTGGACAAAAGAATAAATGTGACCCTTTATTAAACTAGAGGACAAACCCTTGTCAAGTACATCCTGCTAAAATTGAAGGATTTTAGAAATCCTAAAGGAATACCAAGAAAATCATTTTGGCAGAGCAGCACTTAAAATAGATCTTCCAGGGGGGAACTTCCGGGTGGCAGCCATGACAGGTCACATGAATCACAGCTCCTGCAACTCCTGCCACAAATTCAAGCAAAACTCATTCACAATCATTTTATTCTCTTCACATGGTGAACAGGATCTTACAGCATAGCAAGCTCTACATGTACATACTACTCCTTGCAGATTTGAGGCACTATCTAGCTCTCTGGAACACTTCAAAGGTTGCAGCCTTCCATCTATACCCCCCGGCAGGATACTAGCTAGCCCTGTCGTTAGGAAGAAGAGATATCCCGCAAGACACTGCATACACTTTCCTGATCAAGACACACTATAGATTGGAAAAAGTGTCATCACCCTCATTACTGCCTACTCACTACGGATGTTCATTTGTCATGGGGATTTCCTTGGCCTTTTTGGAGGAGCTGCGCAATTTACTCGCTTCTCACCATGCTGCTTTGGCAGATAATCTATATGCAGCGGCCCACAGCAAAGGAATCTGCCCAACCCAGCCACCCATACCGATTGAACATTTTGACCAGGAGGGCGGGAGTGGTATCGCTCTGGGGCTCCGGCGTCCACGCCTTGCCCTGCCAGTGTCAAAAGGAGATCGAGAGCTTGGACCCACAGAGGGGATGGCGCGGCCTGGAACAATGAAAGAGAAAGAGGAGGAGATCGCCGCTCAAGGTACTAAAAGTCAGCTCCAGTCCTGCATAGTTACCTGTGAGGAGCCCAGGTCTGTTGTGCCACTGCACAAAAGGGATGAAGGGCGCAACGTCTGCTTCAAGTCTGAGTTTATTTGCGGTGATCGCGGTTTCTACCTTGAGCTTCCACATGCAGCAGTGCCGACATCACTTGTGCTCATGCAAGGCCTAACACGACCGCATCCTGCTATGTCAGAGATTTTCTTGACCCATCACGACACCCTACTACATTTGATATGGGATCTGGGAGGCTGGCTTGCCCTCTACACCTGGCTCATTATGTGGGACTTTGACGATTACCAGTTTTGACTTTAATTACAAGCTCAGTATGATGCTCATATTTGCGCTTACTATTGCCTGTGAAAATGACTTCTTTACCTCTTCAGGGGGACTCCAGCAATATGCCCTTAGGGGACAGAAAGGGATTTTACTGGACTTAGCCATATGCCGTAGAGGGGTAATTATGGGGTTACTCTGTATCGCTAATTTGGATCTTGGTCTACTACAGGCATAATGATGGGTTAATATCCATTAATTTCTACTCCATAAGTTTACAGACTGCCTAAAGCTTGGATAATAGCATCATGAAAATCTGCAATCTTGGTATATGTCGCATATCATTTGGGCTCCTAACATTTTTTATTTTGATTGTACTGCTTTCTACTTAAGATATGTCTATGCAGCGCAATGTTATGCAGTGCTTTTAAGCTCTTACTATATATCTTATTTTGATGTTACCCTCACAGGAAAATTAATGGGAGATTGAAGTCCTATAGTATTTACATAGGTAAATCTATGCTTGAAAGTGCTATATGTTTCCCCATAGGCTAAACATCATAGAGTTAGGCACAGGCTGGTCCTGCTCTACCACCACTACTCACAATATATTCTTCCTACACTATCAAGCAGGCTGTTTGGTAATGAGAGGGATCCAGTTTTGCAAACCGCACAAGTTTTACATTTTTTTTGTTACATATCTTCTGTTATATGCATATATTAGCCCTTGGTGTAATATGGACTGTAAAAGCCTTGACTGTCTGCCTGTTTAACCACTAGGAAAGAGGTTGTAATCTCATTAATGTTTATCACTGCTATGTTTTTGGTAATTATCTTATGGAGATTATGCGCTAGCTAGATTATATCGTTACCCACCTTTAAGAGGTAATCTACTTTCTATTATACTACACATCCTTTCCCAACCAGAGCAGCCCATTTATGGTACTGTGTTGTTGCCTCCTAATTCCTTTAGTCCCGTGTTTCTGTTTTAGTTTTAATTTTTAGCTGCAGTTTCCATTTTGTAGTCTCTGCCCAAGATTCACATAATCTGTTTCCCCCTGAGAGCGAGAGGGCACATTGTCTGGCGCAATATGGCTATAACACTAGTCTTCCATATCTCTCCTGAGGACCCATAATATGAAGCTCACTCTCTTTAGCCTATAATTGTAGGAAGTCTCCTGAACAAACTCTTAACCTCATGGCAGTGAGTTTCATGGTAACACATGTCTTTTAACTAACATGAAGAATGGGGGCCAAACTACTATGTCTCTTTCCTAATCAATCTAGGCATCCATACAAACTTACAATTTAAAATGTTTACACATATGCGCATTTTCCCTTTGTATTTCATGTGCCTTCTTTGCAGGTATTAACTCTTATATAGGGTCTAATGGTGACCCCTCATGTTCGTTAGAAGGCTCCACTAAAGCTTATGTGAGATTTTATTACATTTCTAAAAAAAAAGAGGTTCTCATTTAAAGATCCAAGAGTGGTCTTTCATATTTGAAATAGCCCCCTATATATGGTTATATATCTCTTGTTGAGGTCCAAGAGTGGCCTCTTTTACCATCTAGGGAGCATACAGAATATTAGGCATTATAGTTTCATATCATTCCTTTGAATTTTCTTCTCAGATATGTATTATGTTTCTATTCAGAACTGTATCACAATCTACCTGTATTATATGAATGTTACGTATTGTTTAGCATATTTTATGTATGCCTTCTTCAGAACCTCAATAATAAAAAATAAATAAAATAGATCTTCCAAATTTCAGAGTAAATCTTTTGTGTCATAGGCTATAAAGCTTGTATCAGAGTTTCAATGATTGAATCTGAGAAACTTCTATATTTCAAAACTAGGCATTCAACCTCCACGCCATTAAATTTAGAGATTTGAGATCCTGATGGAAAAGAGGACCTTGCAACAATAGATCTTGTCTAAGAGGAAGAATCCATGGAAAATATTATATCTGCACTAGATCCGCATACCCTGTCCTGATTTATGTAGACCACCGCAGTGATATTGTTTGACTGGAAATGGATAAACCACAGGAGCTGAAAGTGATCCCTGTGTATAGGGATGTGCAGATATGCATCATTGAGGTCTATATTAGCCATAAACTAATGCTTCTGGATAAAGGATAACATGGTCAGTAATGTTCTCATTATAGATATGGGAACCTTGACAAACATGTTTATGATTGTTAAATCTAGGACACAACTGTAAGCCACTTTGGATAATAAACAGATAGGGATAAAACCATTGGCCCAGAGGCAACACTGGTACTTGGATTAATATTCCCATATCCTCCAAATTCTTTTTTTAAATTTTTTTTTTTTTATTATTTACTGAGATATAAAAACACTATTTAAAGAGAAAACATAACACATCTTAGGTTCATTACATAAACATTTGAACTAAAGATCTTCATCATATACATATCTCATATGAGATTTATATGCTGAAATATACATAGACAACCCAAAATACTAACTCTATATAATTCCTCAGTTAATTTTCTTCCTAAATTTCAGCAATTTTTCCTTCAATCTCTCTTGTTCCCAGTAAATTTATAATCAATCGCTAAATATTTCTTTATTGTCTTAGACTTAGAACATTGGTATATTAATTAACATTTTGTATTTACGTCATCATCAATACATTTCTGCCATCATATCATTATTATATAATTATATTCCCACATAGCTTTTCTTATTCTATACAGTTTAATCCAAAATATATTTTTGTCTATCTTCAGGAACGTGACGAATAAAGGGCAGCAATTTATCCAGAACATTTTCAGTCCTTATTTCTAACTCTAGATGTGCGTCCAGTGACTCTAGTAGCATGTAGTGATATATTAAGTTTTTTACTTCTGTGAATTTAGGCAATTTTTTTAAAATCCAATATTTAAATATTAATTTTCTTCCTAAGAGAATTACTTGAGTAAAAAACTTTCGCCTAGATTACGAGTCTTGCGTTCGCCTTAAAAAGCAGTGTTGAGAGGTCCCAATGCTGCTTTTTAACGCCTGCTGGTATTACGAGTCTTGCAGGTACAGGTGTACTGCTCACTTTTTCCGGTATTACGAGTCTTGGAAAAAGTGAGCGGTACAGCCTCTCCTGTCAAGACTGTTACCGCATTTAAAAGTTAGTAGTTAAGAGTTTCATGGGCTAACGCCCTAAACCAAGCCCCCCCACATCGCAAACACTTAAATAAAAATTTTAACCCCTAATCTGCCGACCGGACATTGACGCCACTTTAATAAATATATTTATCCCTAAACCGCCGCACTCTCGCCTCCCAAACACTAGTTAAATTTTATTAACCCCTAATCTGCCATCCCTAACATCTCTGACACCTACCTACATTTATTAACCCCTAATCTGCCACCCCCAACGTCACTGACACTATACTAAATGTATTAACCCCTAAACCTAAGTCTAACCCTAACACCCCCTAACTTAAATATAATTTAAAAAAAAAAAAATTACTATCATTAACTACATTATTACTATTTAAAACTAAACACTTACCTATAAAATAAACCCTAAGCTAGCTACAATATAACTAATAGTTACATTGTATCTATCTTAGGGTTTATTTTTATTTTACAGGCAACTTTGTATTTATTTTAACTAGGTACAATAGTTATTAAATAGTTATTAACTATTTAATAACTACCTAGCTAAAATAATTACAAATTTACCTGTAAAATAAAGCCTAACCTAAGTTACAATTACACCTAACACTACACTATAATTAAATTATTTCCCAAAATTAACTACAATTAATTACAATTAATTTAAATAAACTAAAGTACGAAAAAAAAACCCACTAAATTACAGAAAATAATAAAATAATTACAAGTTTTTTAAACTAATTACACCTAATCTAATCCCCCTAATAAAATAAAAAAGCTCTCCAAAATAAAAAAAATCCCTACCCTATACTAAATTACAAACAGCCCTTTAAAGGGCTTTTTGCGGAGCATTGCCCCAAAGTAATCAAGAATTTTACCTGTAAAAAAAATACAATACCCCCCAACATTAAAACCCACCACCCACACACCCAACCCTACACTAAAACCCACCCAATCCCCCTTAATAAAACCTAACACTAACCCCTTGAAGATCACCCTACCTTGAGACGTCTTCACCCAACCGGGCAGAAGTGGTCCTCCAGACGGGCTGAGGTCTTCATCCTATCCGGGCAGAAGAGGTCCTCCAGACGGGCAGAAGTCTTCATCCAGGCGGCATCTTCTATCTTCATCCATCCGTAGTGGAGCGGGTCCATCTTCAAGACATCCGACGCAGAGCATCCTCTTCCAACGATATCCGACGACTAAATGACGATGACGGTACCTTTAAGTGATGTCATCCAAGATGGCGTCCCTTCAATTCTGATTGGCTGATAGAATTCTATCAGCCAATCGGAATTAAGGTAGAAAAATTCCTATTGGCTGATCCAATCAGCCAATAGGATTAAGCTTGCATTCTATTGGCTGATTGGAACAGCCAATAGAATCCGAGCTCAATCCTATTGGCTGATTGGATCAACCAATTGCATTTTTCTACCTTAATTCCGATTGGCTGATAGAATTCTATCAGCCAATCGGAATTGAAGGGACGCCATCTTGGATGACGTCACTTAAAGGTACTATCATTTAGTTGTCGGATGTCGTTGGAAGAGGATGCTCCACGTCGGATGGCTTGAAGATGGACACGCTCTACTCCAGATAGATGAAGATAGAAGATGCCGCCTGGATGAAGACTTCTGCCCATCTGGAGGACCTCTTCTGCCCGGATAGGATGAAGACTTCTGCCCGTCTGGAGGACCACTTCTGCCCTGTTGGGTGAAGACATCTCAAGGTAGGGTGATCTTCAAGGGGTTAGTGTTAGGTTTTATTAAAGGGGGATTGGGTGGGTTTTAGAGTAGGGTTGGGTGTGTGGGTGGTGGGTTTTAATGTTGGGGGTATTGTATTTTTTTTACAGGTAAAAGAGCTGATTACTTTGGGGTAATGCCCTTCAAAAAGCCTTTTTAAGGGCTATTTGTAATTTAGTATAGGGTAGGGATTTTTTTTTATTTTGGAGGGCTTTTTTATTTTATTAGGGGGATTAGATTAGGTGTAATTAGTTTAAAAAACTTGTAATTATTTTATTATTTTCTGTAATTTAGTGTTTTTTCGTACTTTAGTTTATTTAATTTAATAGTAATTAATTGTAGTTAATTTAGGTAATTAATTTAATTATAGTGTAGTGTTAGGTGTTAGGTTAGGTTTTATTTTACAGGTAAATTTGTACTTATTTTAGCTAGGTAGTTATTAAATAGTTAATAACTATTTAATTACTATTGTACCTAGTTAAAATAAATACAAAGTTGCCTGTAAAATAAAAATAAACCCTAAGCTAGCTACAATGTAACTATTAGTTATATTGTAGCTATCTTAGGGTTTATTTTATAGGTAAGTATTTAGTTTTAAATAGGAAATATTTAGTTAATAATAGTAATTTTATTTAGATTTATTTAAATTATATTTAAGTTGGGGGGTTAGGTTTAGGGTTAGACTTAGATTTAGGGGTTAATAACTTTATTATAGTGGCGGCGACGTTGGGGGCGGCAGATTAGGGGTTAATAAGTGTAGGTAGGTGGCGGCGATATTGGGGGCGGCAGATTAGGGGTTAATAAATATAATTTAGGTGTCAGCGATGTTAGGGGCAGCAGATTAGGGGTTCATAGGTATAATGTAGGTGGCGGCGGTGTCCGGAGCGGCATATTAGGGGTTAATAATATAATGCAGGTGGCAGCGATGTCGGGGACGGCAGATAAGGGGTTAATAAGTGTAAGATTAGGGGTGTTTAGCCTCGGGTTCATGTTAGGGTGTTAGGTGTAAACATAAAAGTTATTTCCCCATAGGAATCAATGGGGCTGCGTTAGAAGCTGAACGCTGCTTTTTTGCAGGTGTTAGGTTTTTTTTCAGCCGGCTCTCCCCCATTGATTCCTATGGGGAAATTGTGCACAAGCACATTTAGCCAGCTCACCACTACCTTAAGAAGCGCTGGTATTGAGGTGAGATGTGGAGCTAAATTTTGCTCTCCGCTCACTTTTCTGCGACTAACGCCGGGTTTGTAAAAACCCGTAATACCAGCATTGTTTGTAGCTGAGCGGTGAGCAGAAACTGCTCGTTAGCCTCACACAGCTTTACCAACAAAAACTCGTAATCTAGCTGTTTAAGTTTTTATTTTCTTTAGGTGCTTCTAATATTAATATTTGAGCTATTCTTATTTTATTTTATGTTTTAAGTATGTTATTACAATTTTTTTTTATAAAGGTTGCCACCTCTGAAGGATCATTGATAACATGCAATAGGACTGCTGGTCAAGAGGAAAGCTCTGCTTCAAACAGAACAATCTCTCGATCTCTTGAATGATAAAAATAATCAGTATGAATATACAAACCTTTTTTTATGTGTGAATCTTTAAATATATAAACTTATACATAAGTTTATACAAAGTTTTAATTCTGTACATGACATAAGAATCAGTATGTAGTATACATGTTTATATGTAAGCATACACACATATTTAGCCTGTCGTGTGTGGCCTTACTGACTAGAGAAGCAGCACATATAGACCACCAAGTTCACAGAGCATACTTTTAAATTCATGTCCAGAATAAACAGACTTTGTATACTTATAAAGTTCATTCATAATGTACATTGTTAATGAAAATATTCACAATTAATATTCAGTTTCTGCCAGATAAATGTCTGTGCACACATATATAAAATATATAAAAGTTATAAAAGAGATATTAATAGATCTTATTTTCATAGGATCTCCACTGTTAATGAATATACAGGGAGTGCAGAATTATTAGGCAAATTAGTATTTTGACCACATCATCCTCTTTATGCATGTTGTCTTACTCCAAGCTGTATAGGCTCGAAAGCCTACTACCAATTAAGCATATTAGGTGATGTGCATCTCTGTAATGAGAAGGGGTGTGGTCTAATGACATCAACACCCTATATCAGGTGTGCATAATTATTAGGCAACTTCCTTTCCTTTGGCAAAATGGGTCAAAAGAAGGACTTGACAGGCTCAGAAAAGTCAAAAATAGTGAGATATCTTGCAGAGGGATGCAGCACTCTTAAAATTGCAAAGCTTCTGAAGTGTGATCATCGAACAATCAAGCGTTTCATTCAAAATAGTCAACAGGGTCGCAAGAAGCGCGTGGAAAAACCAAGGCGCAAAATAACTGCCCATGAACTGAGAAAAGTCAAGCGTGCAGCTGCCAAGATGCCACTTGCCACCAGTTTGGCCATATTTCAGAGCTGCAACATCACTGGAGTGCCCAAAAGCACAAGGTGTGCAATACTCAGAGACATGGCCAAGGTAAGAAAGGCTGAAAGACGACCACCACTGAACAAGACACACAAGCTGAAACGTCAAGACTGGGTCAAGAAATATCTCAAGACTGATTTTTCTAAGGTTTTATGGACTGATGAAATGAGAGTGAGTCTTGATGGGCCAGATGGATGGGCCCGTGGCTGGATTGGTAAAGGGCAGAGAGCTCCAGTCCGACTCAGACGCCAGCAAGGTGGAGGTGGAGTACTGGTTTGGGCTGGTATCATCAAAGATGAGCTTGTGGGGCCTTTTCGGGTTGAGGATGGAGTCAAGCTCAACTCCCAGTCCTACTGCCAGTTTCTGGAAGACACCTTCTTCAAGCAGTGGTACAGGAAGAAGTCTGCATCCTTCAAGAAAAACATAATTTTCATGCAGGACAATGCTCCATCACACGCGTCCAAGTACTCCACAGCATGGCTGGCAAGAAAGGGTATAAAAGAAGAAAATCTAATGACATGGCCTCCTTGTTCACCTGATCTGAACCCCATTGAGAACCTGTGGTCCATCATCAAATGTGAGATTTACAAGGAGGGAAAACAGTACACCTCTCTGAACAGTGTCTGGGAGGCTGTGGTTGCTGCTGCACGCAATGTTGATGGTGAACAGATCAAAACACTGACAGAATCCATGGATGGCAGGCTTTTGAGTGTCCTTGCAAAGAAAGGTGGATATATTGGTCACTGATTTGTTTTTGTTTTGTTTTTGAATGTCAGAAATGTATATTTGTGAATGTTGAGATGTTATATTGGTTTCACTGGTAAAAATAAATAATTGAAATGGGTATATATTTGTTTTTTGTTAAGTTGCCTAATAATTATGCACAGTAATAGTCACCTGCACACACAGATATCCCCCTAAAATAGCTATAACTAAAAACAAACTAAAAACTACTTCCAAAACTATTCAGCTTTGATATTAATGAGTTTTTTGGGTTCATTGAGAACATGGTTGTTGTTCAATAATAAAATTAATCCTCAAAAATACAACTTGCCTAATAATTCTGCACTCCCTGTATTCATTATCTAATGCTAAGTATTGCATAATATAACCTTTGTGCATATATTTTAATTACACATGATATAGGTATACAAGAGATACTAATAGATTTTATCTCTAAAGTATCTCCACTAGGGATGGGCGAATATTTCTAAAAATTTGAAATTTAAAATTAATTTTGATACATTCGTTAGTTCGAAACGGATTTCGAATGTTTATATAGCATTCCAACATTCTATTTTCGAATTTTTGTTTTCAAAATTTTCAATAAAATTTGAAAATATTTGTTCGAATAATAGAATGTTTAGCTATGTATTCATTCAAATTCAAAATGTATTATTCGAATTCGATTGCGACATTCAAATTCGAATTTGAATGTAAGATTCAAATTCAAAATAGTATTTCTAGTCTACAACTGTGTTTAATAAATGTAATTTTCGAATTTGAATGCTACATTCAAATTTGAATATTAAGAAAAGTAGCAAAACCAGGTTTGCCAGGTGCAAAGTCCTATTTCCTCTTGTTGCTATAGCAAACAGTGCAGTGTGAAAATACCCTTAGTAATGCGAGTATAGAGCAGACAACAGGTTCAGTATGCTAATTATAATGGACTTAATAAACTCTCACTCACCCCGCTCCTCATGCGGCAGCCTCACTCGATCTGTCCTCTCGAGACCAAACTTCTTTTGAAAGGAAAGAGGAGGTCTTACCTGGTGGTATAGAGTGTCCGTTAGCAACCTCCACACTCGCGGATCCTGTTTAGACCTTGCTCCTACAACTCGCCCGGTCACAGCCGCACATTTACGCTGTCTTACCAGGCTGGATGTGATCTCTGTGCAAACTCGTTTCTGTTTGCAATTATTGTAAAGTAGAAAGAAAAAGCGGATCCATCCATAGCTTTAAATCAGAGTGACTTTATTGTAGCGATTTTCAATCTTAGTTACAGCTTAAAACGTCTTCGGAAGCACACACTTAAAATCAAAGGAGCTGTTACGAGGTCCGGTGTAAGTCTTACATGATTCGGCGGATCCTGACCGCCTTAATCATATACTATACCGGAACCTCTATACCTGTAACCTTTTTACATGGGTTCAGGTATACGCCCTCTAACATTTACTCCAATCATATTTACACAGTGGGGTTAAGCACTAAATGACAGGGCAACAAAACAATGTTGTTATTTTAAGACCTAGAGATCGGATATTATATCATTTATAAAATACTCTTATTTTAGACCCAAAAAAGCAAGTATTAAACATTAAAACACCTTTTTCCAATTTTATAGCAAGACATATCTTATCGCAGATACACATTTTTATAAAGCTTAAAGGGCTGATTTCCAGCAAGTCTTTATATACATCATTATCATAAGGCTTTAGTATAGCTGATAGTAATTTTAATAGCCTTTTATAACCATTAAATTTCTACCGACTGCAGTTAGTTTACCATACAAAGTGTTATTTAGAATTTAAAGTTTACCTTAGATTCTATTCTACCTTAACAGAACCAAATTTCAAAGTGGCAAGGAATATTATTTTTAGCTTTACATATATAAAATAGATTCATTCTTCCATCTTTAGCCTAATATATTTATAGGTAAGTGCTTAATAGAATTAAAAAAACACACCTTTTTTCTAAACAAATACTCGTAAATGTCAAATAACTAAGTTAAGTTTTTTATAGAATATTTCACAATAAAAGTTTGCTTTTAGATTCAATTTTAACTTAACAGAGCAGAGATTAATAGTATCAAGAGCTATTTAACTATACATAGAATAGTATTTAAACTTATTCATCCATCTTAAACCTTGCATATTTCTAGGTGGAAATGTGCTTGATAAATTTGAAAAGTTTTTTATTAGTCAGATATATATATGTCTAGTAATTAGATTAAGTTTTAGAAGAAATAATAATTACTTAGCCTTATTTTCTTACATGAATAGTCTCTGTTAATTCTAACCTAGCTCTGACAAAATCCTCATTTTGGGAACTGTTTTTGTCAGAGCTAGGTTAGAATTAACAGAGAGAATGGTAGCAAGAGGCTATAATCACCAGCAAGTAATAAGCATAGGTGATAAAGTGAGTAAAATGGATAGGAAAGACCTCTTGAAAACAAGAAAGAGAAATGATAAGAGAGATACAAGACCACTCTTTATTACACAGTTCTCAGACCAATATAAGGAGGTCTGTGATATTGTAAATAAATATTTGCCAATTGTTTATGGGGACAGTGCTCTAAAATCAGTAATCGATGAAGGCTGTAGATTTGTGTATAAAAAGAGCAAATCATTGGCTAATAGTCTGTCTCCTAGTGAACTTAAAAACAAAGAAATGGGTACAGGAAGTTCTTGGCTGCATACAAATGGAATATATAAATGTGGAAATAAAAGGTGCAGGGCATGTGGTTATATTAAAGTAACTAAAACCTGTAAGTTATATACTACGGGACAAGAGTATTATATTAAAGGATGCATTAAATGTTCCACTGATCATGTAATATACCTAGTTGAATGCACTGAACATAAAAAACAGTACATAGGAATGACGACAAGAGATGTAAGGACCCGTATTCGAGAACACATCTCATACATAGAAAATGATATATCATGCTCTGCACTTGCATCCCACTTTATAGAGGAACATAACCAAGATTTAAGAACTTTTAGCTGGTCAGCTATTGAACATATACAAAGGTCACATAGAGGTGGTGATAGGCTTAATGCCCTAAAAAAACAAGAGGCTTATTGGATTTTTATTTTTAAAACTCTTGTCCCTGATGGGTTTAACTCCGAACATGATATTATTAATTGTTGGAGTAATAAATAGTTAATTTGAAGTTAGACTATTCATGTAAGAAAATAAGGCTAAGTAATTATTATTTCTTCTAAAACTTAATCTAATTACTAGACATATATATATCTGACTAATAAAAAAACTTTTCAAATTTATCGAGCACATTTCCACCTATAAATATGCAAGGTTTAAGATGGATGAATAAGTTTAAATACTATTCTATGTATAGTTAAATAGCTCTTGATACTATTAATCTCTGCTCTGTTAAGTTAAAAATTGAATCTAAAATCAAACTTTTATTGTGAAATATTCTATCAAAAACTTAACTTAGTTATTTGACATATGAGTATTTGTTTAGAAAAAAAGGTGTGTTTTTTTTATTCTATTAAGCACTTTCTACCTATAAATATATTAGGCTAAAGATGGAAGAATGAATCTATTTTATATATGTAAAGCTAAACATAATATTCCTTGCCACTTTGAAATTTGGTTCTGTTAAGGTAGAATAGAATCTAAGGTAAACTTTAAATTTCTAAATAACACTTTGTATGGTAAACTAACTGCAGTCGGTAGTTTAATGGTTATAAAAGGCTATTAAAATGACTATAAGCTATACTAAAGCCTTATGATAATGATGTATATAAAGAAACCCCGCTCTTAAGACTTGCTGGAAATCAGCCCTTTAAGCTTTATAAAAATGTGTATCTGCGATAAGATATGTCTTACTATAAAATTGGAAAAAGTTGTTTTAATGTTTAATACTTGCTTTTTTGGGTCTAAAATAAGAGTATTTTATAAATGATATAATATCCGATCTCTAGGTCTTAAAATAATAACATTGTTTTGTTGCCCAGTCGTTTAGTGCTTAACCCCACTGTGTAAATATGATTGGAGTAAATGTTAGAGGGCGTATACCTGAACCCAGGTAAAAAGGTTACAGGTGTAGAGGTTCCGGTATAGACTATGATTAAGGCGGTCAGGATCCGCCGAAACATGTAAGACTTACACCGGACCTCTTAACAGCTCCTTTGATTTTAAGTGTGTGCCTCCGAAGATGTTTTAAGCTGTAACTAAGATTGAAAATCGCTACAATAAAGTCACTCTGATTTAAAGCTATGGATGGATCCGCTTTTTCTTTCTATTCAAATTTGAATGTCACATTCCAATTTGAAATAGTATTTCTAGTCTAATTCTTTGTTTTTAAATGTAATATTCAAATTCGAATGTCACATTCCAATTTGAAATAGTATTTCTAGTTTACAACTGTGTTTAATAAATGTAATATTCAAATTCAAATGCTACATTTGAATTTGAATGTAACATTCAAATTCAAAATAGTATTTCTAGTCTAATACTGTGTTTTATAAATGTAATATTCAAATTTGAATGTGACATTCGAATTTGAATGTGACATTCGAGTTCAAAATAGTATTTCTAGTCTAATACTGTGTTTTATAAATGTAATATTCGAATTCGAATGTGACATTCGAATTCGAAATAGTATTTCTAGTTTACAATTGTGTTTTATAAATGTAATATTCAAATTCGAATGTGACATTCGAATGTGACATTCAAAAAAATGTAAATAACATTTGATAATAAATGTTTTAATAATAATTATTCTTATCATCATTTTATTATGTAAATCGAATTTCTACAATAACATTTGTTCTAACATTTGAATTTGAATATAGACACATTCACCCATCCCTAATCTCCACTGTACTAAAATACAGGGAAATCCTGTATGACTGCTTTTGGAATTAAACATGCAGAGTAATAAGCATCAAAGGTATATACCTAGAGGAGCATATATTATATTAATGTGTACACTAATAACATAGAACATATAGGGCTAGATTACAAGTGGAGAGCTAATTTATTGCACGCCCGCAAATGGGCCAATTTGCACATTTGCAGGTTGCACAATAAATAAGCAGTCATTACAAGTGGCTGGTTATTGCTACTGTGAGCATGGGGTAGCAATTGGCATTTATAGAATTAACCAGGGTTCAGATCTCTGGTTAATTTTATAAATGTGCCCCAAATGCTCCCAAAATATAGTGGTGTGTATTTTATTAAAAAATATTTAAAATAAATAAATAAAATAACTGCAGTATTTTGGGGGTAAAGTTGGTGGGAGTAGGCAATGAAAAGTGCCTTTACATTACAGCATATGGGAACTGTGTGTTCCTAGTAAATATATATGTATACGCTTATATACATATTGATGTGTATACACATATTAACACATAAATATATATGTATATGAGCATATATATTTACAATTAGCTGCCATTGTTTCATGACTTACCACCTTGACAGCACTTTGGTTCTTTACCGTGTATGACGGCATCAGAATGAGAGTCTCATTGGAGCCTATAAAAGCGCTCTCTTATAAGTGCAATGCTTCTCAGCAATGTGAATGTGAGCTTGCGTTCATATTTTTAATACCAGCGCACATTAGCGTGAGCTGGTATTACACAGTGGTGTGCAAATATCGCTTTCAAGAAATTGATATTTAGTCGTCCACTTGTAATCTGGCCCTTAGTGTCTTGTATATATCTACAGAGACAGAAGTTCTGCCTATGTAAAAATTATTATATGTGTTACTACACATGCGACTAACAAACAGCTTTTAGAGATTTGCATATAATAATATTGTACATGAATTACATCAGTGCAAATAACATTCCAAAGAGCATAACATTTACAACAGTTTATAAAATGCAGACTGTTTACATCACCTGGCAATGATGGGAGCACAATGATTAACTGAATTTTAAAGAAGTATTAATAGCAGAGATACATATGTATAATAAATGACAATGGCACTATATGTCATTATGTTCTGTACAATAGATAATTGCACATATTGTAGTAAATTGTGTACACTATAGATTACATAAGAATGTATTGAGTTGTAGAGCTGCCTAAAGGTTATCAAATCTGAATACTTAGTATTATAGAATTACACCTCTGTGTATGTACAGCATGTAGTGCTTTATTGGCAGAGGGTGTATACACAGCCTGTAGTTTAATAAAAGTTTAAAACTTTTAATAATAATAGCCTCAATAATAATAGCCACAAAATATGTTACCATAGCCTTTCTAGCTATTCTTATACTCAGTAGGTAAAGTGAGTAGGTTCTGAGCAACATAGACAGTACATAATTCCCTAAAGGAAGTAAAAAGGGTGTGGTTTAATCACATGCACAGTCTGAGGTAAATATCTCTCACATAATATATTGACCTTACATAATGGAACAAGCTTGTAAAACACATGTAATGTATGTACAGGGAGGGTTATCAGGAAAGGATTCCTCTAATTCTTTACATGTTTTTAGTAGGGACATAATCATTTTGTTCCATCAGGGCCGATTTATCAATGTCTGGTGGACATGATTCGCTGTAGCGTATCATGTCCACCAGACATCAATGAAAGCCGACAGCATATGCTGTTGGCATTTAACATTGCACAAGCAGTTCTGGTGAACTGCTTGTGCAATGCCGCCCCTGCAGATTTATGACCAATTAGCTGCTAGCAGGGGGTGTCAATCAACCTGATCGTATTTGATCAGGCGGATTGATGTCCGCAGCCTCAGAGGCTTAAGACCGCTGCTTCTTAACTCCTCTTTCCGATGAGCCTAAAGGCTCACACAGAAACAGGGGTATTTATCCCCATTCGGCCCATGATAAATCAGCCCCATTGTGTGTAGTGACAGAGTATGTAGATACCAGACATACACAAACAATAATATTGGTAGAAAAAAATCTACACTAAGCTTAAAGTGAAGGTCAAGTGTGGCGCATTGCTTAACATTTTTCAATTGCTGCCGTAAAATAAGTACGATGTTCATTCATCAATTTTTTTTAAAATATTGTTAACCTTTTAATTCCGCTCCGTTTTCGGCGTATTATCCGCCCGCCATACTCCCATGATTGATTGACATTTCTTGGATCCAATCTATATTCTAGCCCCGTGGCGTCCAGCCCCTTTTCTCTCGCGTCACTACAACGTTCTGCGCATGCGTTTAAAAAAAAAAAAGCATCACCACCGTCCTGCTCGTTCATGGAACGTGCATGCGTACTCCCATCTCAGAATCACAAGACAATAATGGAATAGAATATTCTGACCGATCGAGCGAGTGACTATCAGGATTGCTTAGCGTAGCAATGAATGCATCTATTTTTGTATTCAGTGAATACAAAGTATCGTTGGTCATTTCAACGCATGCGCTACTGAGTTGAATATACGCATGCCTATTTCCAATTGACTGTTGTGCACGAGCGTAGTCCACTTGTAGGAACTACAGCTACGTCACAACAGAGAAATAAGGAAGTATGGTAGGGGCGGAGCTAATCGCGATAACGGGGATAATTTATATATATATTTTAATTGAAGAAGACTATTTTTTTGACAGTATAAACTCAGCGACTTGTATATATTTATATCAATGTTTACAATGGTGCATTTGTATTATCCAAAATTGACCTTCACTTTAAGAAAACTTATATAACACATTATTACATGATCCCAGGTTTCATAGTCTAGCCCAAGTAACTCCCTGGCAACTCCTTTGTAAGGAGAAATGCTTAGAAAAATGAATTACTCATTAAGTAGCTTTTAGAAAGTGCAGTCCTATAATTTCCTGAGCTGATTTCTGCCTAGTAACAGCCTCTGAATGGATAGTAAGGCCTGGGAAGGTGAGGGGTGGGGCTACCATGGTGGGAGCACAAAGTAACCCTTTCAATACTCATAATAACAGTGCATGCAAATGTGGACTGGTAATTGAAGTCCAGGGCAATGCGAATGCAAGCTTGCGTTCGCATTTCATAGAAGCTTAGCACTTCCATGAACGCTTCCATAGGCTCCAATGGGAGCCTCATTCTCATACCGTGAGACACGGCAGGGAATCTAATGCAGTGAAGGGGGTAAGTTGCGCAGTGATGGGCAATATAAATATGAATATATTTATGTGTCAATATGTGTATATACATATATATTTACAGGAAACACACAGTCCCCATAGACCTCTATATGAAGGCACTATTCAGTGCCATTTTTATTCTAACACCCACACACTTTAACCCCATAAAACTGCTTCTTGCATTTTTTTATTTTTTAAAGATGCTTTTTTTTTAAAAAAAAAGATGCTTTATTTACAACCAAAAAAGGAAACAAACACTTTATTTTGGGGACAATATTATAAAAATTAACCAGAGGTCTGACCTTGCTCATGGTAGCAATAACCATTGTGCGCCCGTAAATGGGAGAATTTGCCTGTTTACAGGCTCACAATAAATAAGCGTGCCTGTTGTAATCTAGCCCATAATGTGCACCAAGCACAACAAAATGAAATAATGTGCACCAAGCATAATAAATAATCCTCCCTCATAACAACACGCTCCCCTGTACAACCAGAGTTTCCTCTATTGATCAGCTAACTGCACTAAGCAGGTAATGGTTGTCTTAAAGGGCCAGGCACCTGTTTTCTGAAAAGTCCCATAAATATTTCCACAATGCTGCCAGAGGGCTATGAAGTGCAACAGTATTACATAGCTATGTCCCTGATAAGAATAGGGTAGGTAGGGGGAGAAAAAAGTGTGTCATGAGGAAAGCAAACTAAGTCCCTTGGCTATGCTGTACTTGTTGTCAGAGTACCTACAAATATCTGCTGATCTGTGTGTGTCATTTACCTTATGCAGCACCCTCCACTGGCTTACCAGGCATGTCAAATCCTTTGCAATGCATCTGCAGCAGTATCCAGTAGAGAGCCCATCCAGTACAGGTATTGAGTACCGCAGAGGATGCAAGGGATGAGTCCCCACGATGCCTGAGAGTAGTTATGTTGTAAATCCTGTTGGGGAAATGCTGTGCACGTATGAGGGATATTCCTATATCCCTGTATAATTGAGCTGCTGTGAAGAGTTTTTTTCTGTAAATTAAACTCCACAGGGACTCTGGGTCTCACATATGTCTGAACTCCCAATTTGTAATCCATAAGAAAGTACCTGGAACAACCTCTGTTCTCAACCATCTCCTATAAGACCAAGAACAAAAGTAAGAGACAGAAGGGAGGTGGGAGGGATTTTAACCTCTGATATAGGTTCTTGACCTCCTCTTTGTGGCTGGAAATATATTTAAGTAAACAGAAATATTAGTACTGCGCTGGCCAAAAATAAAAAAGATATCAAACCCTTCTAAAAAACACACCTTCCTCAAAAATGTGTAATGAATTATAAATAGGAATTAAAAATAAAATTTAGAGGGCGCTTTAAAAAAGCTGAAGATATCACAGGATGATTAGAGGAGATATAATTTATAGAATACAGTGTGGTATAAAGTGACCCAATAATCAATTCACAATATCTATGTAATAAAAAATGTATTTATTAACCAAAGGTCTATATTAAACAATTTGACTAAAACAATGATTTGGAACGTCTCCCATGATATAACAAACTTTTGTGTATAGTTTAATGCAATATAATGTACTAATAGATTTTGATATAAAATTGCAAGTATATAGAGATTCTTTAATTGTTCTTTATTAACCAACAAAGATGGCAATTTATACAATGATGCAGACTTAATTCATAACATTGTGAAAAGAACAAAACAAACAATTTTCATCTTCCAAAGGTTCGACTCAAATAGCAAGTAGAAGAAGAAAAGAAAAGCGAAAAGAAAAGGCAGGTTATATTAAATATCCACTAACCGACAATTTTCCTCAGAAAGAGGAGTGAGGAAGTAAAAATATTTTCCTTTGAGTCTGCAAATAAAAGGAAACATTCTTGCCATAAACCATCTTATATTGGGGTTTTCTATTTTTGAGGTTAAAAAAAAAGAGAAAAAGAGAGGAAAAAAAAAATTGAAAAAAAAGAAAAGAAGAGAAAAGAAGAAAAGGGGAAGAGAAAGAAAAAAAAAAAAGAGAAAAGAAGGAAAAGAAAAAAGGGAAGGGGAAAACACAATTCTCCCATCTCCCCCCAGCAGTCCATCTACCATATACCCAGCAGTACTAGTTCTGAATTTTGAAAAGGGAAGATCATATATTCTCTCTCACTTTCGGGGAGTGACTTAATATATATTGACCATTTGATAAAGAAATTCCTTATGTCCTCTTCATTATTAATATCTGTGTCTTTTTGTTCTAATAAACATTGTTTTTTCAAACAATTCTGAATTTCCGCCACACTTGGTACAGAACGCATTTTCCATTTTTTACATATTAAGTATCTAGTAGCTAAAAGAGAGATAGATATCATTTTATCATTAGGATGACGTTTGTTTAAATCATCCATGCATAATATCACCTGAGATAATGTAAGAGTTGTAGGAAGCGTTTTAAATATCCTATTCAACCAATACTCTAATTTGCGCCAAGTATTCCTCACTTTTGGACAAAACCAAAACATATGTTCTATGTTATCTGCTGGGAAAGAGCATTTAGGGCATTTGTTAAAGCTCGAGTTGTGCACCCTAAGACCCTTTTCCGGGGTGAAATATGCCCTGTAAAGTAATTTGAGATGTGCTTCCCGCCATGTAGCAGAGAGTGTTGTCCTAGCCACCTTAGCTATGGAATGTTGCAAAATTTTGGGGTCAAACCTATTATGTGCTGACAATGAGGGCCATGCTGAAACTATTCTTGCCAAGTTAAGATTACCCCTGCCGACACTTAACAAGTAATATCCCACAGAAATAGACATACGATCGGCCTTCATGAGTATAAGCCAATTTTCAAGTTTGCCTAATTCCCAACTCCAGCCCTCTTCTCTGATTAGTTCAGATAGAAAATGCCTTATCTGTAAATAAGCAAAGAAGTCTTTATTAGGCAGGTTAAATTCCCTTTTTAATGTTTCAAATGTTTTAATATTTTTTCTATCTCTATCTGTCAGGAGTGCCAGTTTATTTAACCCATTCTTGTGCCATCTGCTAAAGACTTCAGAATGTAACCCAGGTTGGAATTTTGGGTTCCCTATCAGGGGTAGGTAGTACGAAATCTTGGACTTAATTGAAAGAATTTTTACAATCCTCCACCATGCCCTGATAGGGTTGTAGATTGCTTTTAATCTTTTAATTTCTGACGGAAGCTCCTTGGGAAAGGAATGTAGAAGAGCTAAAGGTAGATAGGGACTACATATATTTATCTCAAGACGGTTGTTTAAAATATAGTCTTTCGACAGAATCCAGCCAGCTGCTATTCGTGCCAGAAAACAGAGGTTGTACGCTCTGATGTCTGGGAATGCTAACCCTCCAAACTCACGTGGGAGGGAGAGTTTATTGAGAGATATCCGTGATCTTTTCCCCTGCCAGAGAAATTGTCTAAGTAAGCCATTAATCATCCGTACATCCCTTTCCAAAAGAATCACTGGAACGTTCTGAAGTATGTATAGTAATTTCGGAAGAAGGATAATTTTAACTAGTGCCACTCGTCCCGAGATTGAGAGTGGTAGGCTCTGCCATGTTTTAAGCTTTTCCTTAAATTGTCTAACAACTGGGGGAATATTATAATCATATAAGTTGTCAGAATTCACAGGGATACTTATACCTAGGTATTTAAATGAGTCTATAACTGTTTTAAATGGATTTTCCAAGTAGGAGTCCCTTTTCTTACAGATCCAAAAAATTTCTGATTTAGCTGCGTTTATTTTATACCCTGAAAAGGTACCGAACTGGTCAATTATCTGTATAAGTTTTGGGATATTAATTTTCGTATTGGATAAATACAGCAACACGTCATCTGCATAAAGGCCTATTTTCATCTCATGATTTGAAATTTTTATTCCCTCCAAGCTTTGTCTTATCATAATTGCTAAAGGTTCAATAGCAACATCGAACAGGAGAGGGGAGAGGGGACAGCCCTGGTGCGTGCCTCTTTCCAGGATTATTGGTGAAGATACAGTTCCATTAATTATCAAACTTGTAGCAGAATTTTTATAAAGACTTTCCACAAAGTCAGGGAGTTTGCCCTTGATTCCAAACTTCAATAAAGATGTGTTAAGATGTTTAAATGTAACAGAGTCAAACGCTTTTTCTGCATCAATAGAGAGAATTGCCATATCCAGCGCCTCAGGCTCTTCCCCTCTCCCCTCCCTGCCCAGCGAGACCTTTTCAAAATACTCCAGTGTGGCCAGTAATTCCCTAATTTTAGCAGATGAATTTCGTTTATTTAGAAAGCCAGCTTGGTCCGGATGGATTACTGATGGTAAAATTGATTGTAATCTGGATGCTAAAATAGATGTTAGAATCTTATAATCTGAGTTGAGCAGGGCTATTGGTCTATAAGATTCTTTAAACCTTGGATCCTTCCCTGCCTTAAGAATTAGAGTCGTGTAAGAGGAGGAAAATGAAGCAGAAACTGGTTTACTATTGATATAGAAATCATTATATAGGTTTGTTAAATACGGAGAGATTTCTTCAGATAGGATTTTATAAAATTCGCTAGGTAATCCATCCGGGCCAGCCGCCTTGTTAATAGGTAGTTTAGAAATTGCCTGATTTACTTCTTGTAGAGATATAGGAGAGTTAAGAGTATTATTACAGTCCTCAGTTATTGAGGGGCTGACTATCTTGTTCCAAAAATCTGCAGATTTATCCTGATCATAACCTTTACAAGAGTATATCCCTTGATAATATTCCACTAATGCAGATACGATTTTGTCAGGGTTTGAGATTAGCTCATCCCTTTCCAGGAGTTCTTCAATACGAGATTGTTTTTTTTCATTGTTAACCAGCCTAGACATCATCTTTCCAGACTTGTTCCCGAATCTGTAAAGCTTGGCCTGAAATTTTATTTCTTTTTGAGTTTGCTGGGACAGCACAAATGTATCCCTGGCTTCTTTAGCCTGGACATACTTCGCCCAGTTTGAGGCATTCTTGTGCAACAAAAATGTATTATATGAGTTGGATAATGCCTTATTTATTTCTTTTTCTCTTAGCTTCAATTTCTTGGTTAGGGTTATATTATAAGCTAATATTTCTCCTCTGAGAACCACTTTAGCGGTATCCCATAATAATTCTGGACGTTCAATATATTCAGAGTTAAATCGAATAAATTCCTCAAACTTAGACCTGAGGCGAGTTTTAAATTTCATATCTGTCGCTAAATAATATGGAAAGAAAAAACGCAGAGATTTGGGTCTTAGATGTTTAAGCTGGATATCCAGGGTAATAGGGGCATGGTCTGATAATAATATGGGGGTTATTCTTGCCTGCACCGCAAGGGATCCTAGACGCTCATCTATAAGAAATAGATCTATTCGTGACAGGGTCTTGTGTGCTTTTGAGAGGCAAGTAAATTCCTGGGTATCAGGATTCTGAAGTCGCCAGATATCGCGCAGTGATACATTTTGCTCTATTTTCTTGAACATTTTAAATTCGAGGTTATCTTTTTTATGTTTTTTCTGTTTCTTAATTTCTCGACACCTATCGAGCGGGCATTGCGGCGCCATGTTAAAATCACCTCCGATAATTAGATGCCCCTGGCTATACAGAAGAAGTTTGGATTGCATTCTATTCCAGAATTCTGGATCGAATACATTAGGACCGTAGACATTACATATCGTATAGATTTCCTGAGCAATTCTTACTTTTAGCAGGACATACCTCCCCTCCGGATCGGACTCAGAGTGCACAATCTCAAGCTGAATCTTTTTCCCGATTAAGATAGCAACTCCCCTTTTCTTACCCATACTTGGCGCATAGAACACTTCTTTAACCCACGAGGCTCTGAGTTTAAGAGATTCAATTGAGTTAAGGTGTGTTTCCTGGATTAGACCTATATCCGTCTGGTATTTCCTTAATTGTGTCAATATGGTCTTCCGTTTAATAGGAGTGGAGATCCCTCCCACATTCCAGGATATTATCCTAAATTTATCTATTTTCTTGTAACTTTAAACCCTTCTAGGGGGGGAGAGGAGAAAAAAAAAAACTGATAAGAAGGGGAGAGAGGAAGAGGGAAGAGCAAAACAAGACGCAGAACCAAAAAGAGAGAGAGAAAAAAAAAAAAAGGAAAATAAAAGAAAGAAGAACGGGGAGGGGAACCCTAACATTTCCCTTAAATGTCCCATCTGTCCCTACCTAAAGGGGCAACCCAACTATTGAGCCTACTCTGACTAGCTGGGGTTATTTCAGGCTAATACCAATGGGTCCAAGGATAAAAGAAATCTCTCGGCAGTATCCAGTAGAGAGCCCATCCAGTACAGGTATTGAGTACCACAGAGGATTGCAAGGGATGAGTCCCCACGATGCCTGAGAGTAGTTATGTTGTAAATCCTGTTGGGGAAATGCTGTGCACGTAAGAGGGACATTCCTATATCCCTGTATCATTGAGCTGCTGTTTAGAGTTTTTTTCTGTAAATTAAACTCCACAGGGACTCTGGGTCTCACATATGTCTGAACTCCCAATTTGTAATCCATAAGAAAGTACCTGGAACAACCTCTGTTCTCAACCATCTCCTATAAGACCAAGAACAAAAGTAAGAGACAGAAGGGAGGTGGGAGGGATTTTAACCTCTGATATAGGTTCTTGACCTCCTCTTTGTGGCTGGAAATATATTTAAGTAAACAGAAATATTAGTACTGCGCTGGCCAAAAATAAAAAGATATCAAACCCTTCTAAAAAACACACCTTCCTCAAAAATGTGTAATGAATTATAAATAGGAATTAAAAATAAAATTTAGGGGGGCGGAGCTAGCCACGCAGGATGATGGCTGCCTTTTGAAAGAGCTCTCATCTCCAACTCCGGCTTCAAGCTCACTAACTATGTGCAAACCCCCTTAAAACCTCTACAACCCCTATAGAGAACATCTCTAGAGACCCTCCCCAAGATATGTACCACTTACGGCTTTAAACTAAAGCACTATCTCCCCCAGCTCTTTCAAGGACATTGCAGGCTACCACGCAGCGGCGGACATCACTACCTCCCCTTCAATCACCGGACCCAGCGACCCACAGGTGCCCTTCAGCGTGATTTCACAGGCAGGAGCACACTCCGGATTTGCCTGCTACTGCTCGCACTGCCGATATTCTGTCTGGTGTGACGCTACCACGCGGCCTACAACCGAGGCCTGGGACTGTCTGCTCCTAATCACACCTGCAGCGGTAACCCTCAGACTCTTTCTTGTAGTGAGTATTGGCCTCTATACACTCAGATATTACTCATTACATCCCCCCTCCTCCAGACCTAACACACAGGGGACAAATAAGACTCAAACAGGAGGGCCGAGCTGACAGACCCACACTCTTACAGGAACTCCGGACTTACCCGCAACCGCTTGCACTGCTAACCCGCTGCCCGGCATTTTGTCACCACGTGGCACACAACGGAAGTCTGAGCTTGTTTGCCTGCAGCGGTAACCCTCATATCTCTCCTCACAGTAAATACCAGCAGCAGCGAATTCAATTACCGCACACTCCCAATAAATATCCCCCTCCAGGCTCATCACACGGGTGTCAAATCAAGTTTAATGTGGGAGGGTTGAGCTGTCAGTCTCACGTTTCGTCAGAGTATAAAGTAAAAAAGCTGTGATACCGGCCTAACACCCCCTACAAGCCTTTGCTGACAGGTTTAAAAACGGACTGTGTTCCCCTTATTTCCTCACCTTGAATGTCCGTCTTCTGAATACCTCAGTGTGGCATAATCCCTGCTCTCTGCAACAGACAAGATCACTGGCCACACAGCCCCCCTACAACCAACCATTGCTGCTGCCCATTTTACTTCAAACACCTGAAACTATATCTTTGGACTTTTATGTAATGCCTGGCAAAAGGCAGGTCAAATCCGAAAAACTGAACCCCACTAAGACTCTCAACCACTATCTCAAGCCCCCAGGGGCCTCAGCACCCATTTGCTCAGAGAGTGACCTAACCTCTGCAACATCATCAATGAGCAACCCCTTATCTACAGAATCCCCCTCCAACATGTTTGTCACTAAATCAGACATACTTCATCTTTCATCTAAGGAAGATGTCAAAGAAATACTTCAGGAAATGAGAAGCCTCTTTGGCGACCTACGCAAAGACATGGGGGCGCTTGACCAGAGAGTTACAGAATTGGAAGAAAAGCAAGAGACCATAGATAATACATGCCAACAGATTTCATCTCGTTTCTCAGACCAAGACCGCAAGATTAATGCTATGGCTGACAAATTGGAAGACCTTGAAAATAGGTGCCGACGCAATAATCTGCGTATACGGGGTGTCTCGGAAACTGTTTTTCCCCCTGCCATAGAAGGATATCTGCAGGCTCTCTTCAAAATCATAAGAGATAATCCAATGGCAGAGAATATAGCAATTGAAAGGGCACATAGGGCGGTAAGACCCAAACCTCCCCCCAAAGCACAACCCAGGGACATCATAGTTAAATTTTCAAGGTATAAAGACAAGGAAGAGCTCCTCAGGTGTGCTAGAACAAAACACCCTATCTTTCACGCTGGGGAGGAGATCTCTTTGTTCTCAGACCTATCTCAAGCAACGCTCCAGAAACGGAGAGAGCTTGCTCCTATCACAGCATCCCTGAGAGATCGCAAAATACAGTACAGATGGGGGTTTCCAGTGTCCTTGATAGTCTCGGACAACAACAGAACACTAACCTATAGACCTGGAGACGACATTCAAGCTTTTTGCAAGGAACTTTCCATACCATACTCCGAGCCAACAACAGCTGGCACCACCCATCCCCCCTCGAGACCCTCACTAGCTCAGGGGCCTACCACTTCAAGAGATGACCCTCATTAAGATGGCCATACACTTACCACTATACGAACCTTGTCCTTTGCTCCCAGCTAGGCAGGAGTGCCAACACCATGTTGGACCCTCAGACTGGGGAATAACTTTATTGAACTAAGGGACTCTCTGAACCCCTCCTTCGTGGGGTCCGTATCCTTTTGAAATTGCTTGATTTGGCCATCACATTAGGCCACATAAGATCTGTTTACCATTGTGTAAGATTGTTTAACTATTATTGTGTTACCGTTCAAACATGTTTACTTGACCTGTTGTTCTAACTTGTTCTCTCTCCTAGGTTATCCGTTAGTGCACTGTTTTGCTTTATTAATGTGTACGCTCCAGAGTTTAAATGTGCAACCGATCGAATTAAGGCTGTTAACAATATCTTAAACTCACTATCTACCCCACTTCTCTCTCTCACCTAACAGTAGAATTTTAAGATCTATTTAAGCCATTTTACAACATCATCTCAGATGGCATCCCCCATTAAAAGAGATGCACTTAGTTCTTTGCCCTCACATATTACCACATCCCATAAAACCTCCCTAGGAACTCTGCCCCGACACACAGTGAGGAATATTCTAGCACGAAAATCTTATCTCTCTTATATGTAATAGGTGTCCCCATTCCCCAAATATTGAAAAAAAAGTAGTTCTCTCCCTTCCCTATTTTTTTTCTCTCTTTTTTTTGTTTTTTTGTCTCCACCACCCTACTTGCACATTAGTTAGCTTTAAATCTCAGTAAATTTGCATCTTCTCTAGCCGGAGAAGGAGATATTTCCCCACTGCAGTTCCTATTCTCGTACTTTTCTTTATTCTTCTCATAAGGCTCCCTTTTACCTTTCCTTAATTTCCTACCAGATTCTTCTCTGGTTCATCCCGCCTTAACCTTCTATCCCTGTTTTACCTTCTTTCATCACCTCCTTTGCCCTTCTTACTATCCTTGACTTGTGGTACCTTCTTTTTTTTTTTTTTTTTTTTTTTTTTTCTCCCTCTCCCCTCCCCTCCTCCCGCTCTCCCTTCGCACCTCTGCCTAACCCTTACAGAACATGGCGGGCAAAATTAGCAGGTTTCAAGACCACTCCTTGAGATTAACGACAATTAATGTGAAAGGGCTTAATAGCCCGGGTAAAAGGTCAATTACGTACAAAGAACTTGTCAAGCTGGGGAGCCAGATAGTCCTGATTCAGGAAACGCATTTCCAAAAACATAAAGAACCTAGATGGCATACTCCCCACTTCACCACTGCGTATTTCGCCTCAGGACCCCAAAAGAAAAGCGGTGTTGGCATCCTAATCCACAGGTCCCTTCCCCTCCAAATTTCCCAAATTGTTAGAGACCCTGACGGCCGTTATATCCTTCTGATGGGTCAACTTTTCGGGCAGCAAATGTCAATACTTAATATTTATGCTCCAAACCAAGCACAAACTGCCTTTTTTAAGAAAATCTCCAATCTGATATTAGACCAGGCTATAGGTACACTCCTTGTCGCTGGAGATTTTAACATAGCTTTTGAACCTACTCTAGACTCCTCAAAGGGGACCTCATCTATACCTAAGACCCTTAAAACAATCAGAAATACTTTCTCTAAACTTGCTCTACACGACGTATGGAGGACTTTACACCCCCAGACTAAAGATTACACTTTCTACTCGACTCCACACGACTGTTATACTAGGATCGACCATATCCTGACTGACGCCAACGGCCTCTCTCTAGTTGACAGTTGTGAAATTGGACATATTACCTGGACTGACCATGCCCCAGTTTCCTGCTCCATTCTATGGCCCGACCTCCCAATCACAGCCAAGATATGGAGGCTAGATGACTCCCTTCTTGATGACCCTGTCACACTCTCAGAAATTGAAAGAGATATCACTGAATACTTCTCACTAAACAGTAACACTACTACATCCCCCCAATGTGAGTGGGAAGCACACAAAGCGGTCCTACGAGGTATTTTTTATCAAACGGAAAGCTAAGATTCTCAGACAAACTAGAGAAAAACACTCACAACTCCTAGAAAAGGTCGGCACTTTAGAAAGGGCACACAAACATGATACAACCAATGAGGATCTCAAGCGGGATCTCCTTCAGGCTAGGTCTGACCTCAAATCTCACTTAACAACTACATACCAGCGCCACGCCCTCTATATGAGACAACACTATTATGAAGGCGGGGACAAACCAGGTAAACTACTGGCCAGGTGTTTACGGAGGAGGCAATTGGCCTCCTACGTTCATACATTACAATCCCCAGAGGGCTCAATGATTAAATGCAACAAGCAGATTGCATCTAATTTCAGACATTATTACCATTCGCTATACAACATCCCGAACGTAGACTCCCTCCAAACTACAGACATGCCCCCAATAGCACCTGAGGAACACCTTGACACTTATTTTCACGGCTTAGGTTTACCTACATTAGATGAGGCAGGCAGAGACCACCTTACCCTACCCATCACATTAGAAGAAATTCAACAGGCCATCAAAAATTCCCCGTCGGGAAAAAGTCCCGGACCGGACGGCTTTTCGATGGGGTACTACAAGAAATTCTTTGCAGTATTAGCCCCTCATCTCCTCACACTATTCAACGACCTACGGGAGAACCCTGTGCTATCCAGAGGTCTCCTCGAGGCGCATATAACTGTAATACCAAAACAGGGAAAGCCCCCCACCTCCCCTGCCAACTTTAGGCCCATCTCTTTAATAAACACAGACATGAAAATCCTGGCTAAAATCCTTGCTAACAGATTAAACAAGTATCTCCCTAGCCTGATATCCCCTGACCAAGCCGGGTTCATACCCGGCAGAGAAGCACGAGATAATGTTATAAAAACTATTCAATTAATAAACTTTGCCAAAGCTTCAAACAAGCCTTTAGCCCTCTTCTCGACCGACGCGGAGAAGGCCTTCGACCGCGTTCGTTGGTCTTTTCTGCGGAGGTCTATGAGAGAGATGGGAGTCCCTGAATCCTTTCTGAACATGACCTTTGCCTTATACTCCAGTCCCAATGCTAAGATCAGAGTAAACAATATTTTATCAGAGTCCTTTCCCATCAGTAACGGGACCAGACAGGGCTGCCCGTTATCCCCGCTTCTCTTTGCTATTTCCATTGAAGTCCTGGCACAAAAGGTCAGACATAATAATGCCATCAAAGGACTTAAGATAGGCCAACTTGAACATAAACAGGCTCTTTACGCCGACGATATCCTTTTTTTTTTAACAGAAGCAGAAAAATCAATCCCAGAATTGTTGTCTGAGCTAGACGACTACGGCAAGGTCTCCAACTTCAAATTGAATATTTCAAAATCAGAAATTTTAAATATCAATACCCCCCCCCCATTACTACACCAAATTAGAGACACATACGGTGTCCCTTTGGCCCGCCACAAGCTACAATATCTCGGGGTAAATTTGGCAACAACTACACAAGACCTAATCAAACACAATTATAACCACCTGAAAACAGACATTGCGCGAGACCTATCCTCTTGGCGCAATAAGCCCATCTCTTGGCTGGGCAGGATTGGAGTGGTAAAAATTAATGTTCTCCCTCGGGTCCTTTACCTGATGCAAACCCTTCCGATACCTCTCCATGATAACTACTTCACACAGCTGCAAAAGGTGATAGAACAATTCATATGGGCAGGCACAAAACCGAGAGTCCCAAAGAAAACGCAGTACTTACCAAGAGACAGAGGGGGGCTAGGGATACCCAATCTTAGGGCCTACAAACACGCAATAGCACTTCGCCATGTGGTGGAGTGGGCACACAACGCTGACAATAAGATGTGGGTTCGACTTGACAGAGACATTTTTAAACTAAAAAATACCTCAACTCTTGCATGGACTTCACAATCACAGAGACCAAAGAACATACAATACTATCTTATCACAGCAAACATACTATCTGAATGGGACAGGCTCTTGGCCACCAGCACTCATATATCTTCTAAATTTGCCCCACTTTCTCCGCTCCTGGAGAATGTGGACATTCCCTACCATGAGCTTAGAAACAGGATACCTTGCCCTTATCCTCTTAGAACGGGCTCTATCCATTTTATCTCCGAAGGGGGCAGACTGAAATCTCAAACAACCCTAGCGGAATCCCACGGAGAGATATTCTCCTCATGGCTCCATTACAACCAACTGCTGCACTTTATCTCTCACCACAAACACAGACAAGATTTTGGCAGAGAACTAACTTACTTTGAAAATCTGTGTATACAACCCAGTCGCCCTGAACACCTGATCTCTAAACTATACAAAATAACAGTTGAGGTCCCCAATACTTCCCTGCCCTCTTACACGACTGCGTGGCAGAGAGAAATAGGCCATGAAATTGACGCAGAGGTATGGTTGAAATCATTCAAGTTAATCAAACAATCATCTGTCTCAGCTAGAGTACAGGAGATTCAACTAAAACTGCTTTGCCGCTGGTACCTTACCCCGGCAAGGCTTTGCAAAATGTACCCCAGACTGCCAGGTTCCTGCTGGAGAGGCTGTGGCGAGGAGGGCACCCTTATGCACATATGGTGGGGGTGCCCGCACCTGCTACACTTCTGGACTACGGTGTTCCACGAGATGAAGGAAATCTTGGGCTCGGCAATCCCCTTTGCTCCAGAGACACTGCTGTTCTGCTCCCTGCCCGGATTGGTGGGTCAGGGCAAGCTGGCTCTCCTATTGATAATGCTGACAGCTGCTAAAAAGCTTGTCCCAAAATATTGGAAATCCCAAACAGTCCCATCAGTTCAGGAGTGGAGAGACCAAGTCTGTGATCTCTTACTGTTAGAAAGATACCACTACCTAAAAACCCACAGACTGGATCTACACGAGTTGATGATGGCATACTGGAAGGGCACAATATAGTGTGCCCTCTCTTAACACGCCCACCATTAGTAACTACAGACATTCCTTCCCCTCCCCCTCCCTCCCCTCACAATTTCACTATACATCTCCCTCCTCCCTCAAGGTCTCTACTTCCCCCCCCCCCCTTTTTTTTTTTTTTTTTTTTTTTTTCTTTCCCCCTTCCTCACTTTCTTCTTCTTTTCTTTCTTCCCTTTTCTCCCTAACTATTATCTGTTTTTCCCTTCTCAAAGCATTCTTCCTCCAGTGTCTACTGGAGCACGCACTCTATTTTCTCATGCATACAGTTAAGAAGGTTATTTCTGAATTTTAAACTTAAAAATTCAAAGAAGCTTTGGTTAATACTTGAGGATTTGATGTGAAACTTAATTTGACTTTGGACTTTCGACAACATGGTTCGTAGTATGATTTATTACGGTTCATTTTTTGTCTTATGGATAATCCTACTACTATTATATAAAATTAGACTTTATGGTCCGTTGTACTAAGTCTGTTCATGTATACTTCATTCATGTATAATGTTTGTTTTGTCATATCCTCCTTGAAACACTTTTCAATAAAATTTTGTTGAAAAAAAAAAAAAAAAAAAAAATTTAGAGGGTGCTTTAAAAAAGCTGAAGATATCACAGGATGATTAGAGGAGATATAATTTATAGAATACAGTGTGGTATAAAGTGACCCAATAATCAATTCACAATATCTATGTAATAAAAAATGTATTTATTAACCAAAGGTCTATATTAAACAATTTGACTAAAACAATGATTTGGAACGTCTCCCATGATATAACAAACTTTTGTGTATAGTTTAATGCAATATAATGTACTAATAGATTTTGATATAAAATTGCAAGTATATAGAGATTCTAAAGGACTATTCAATTGTTAAGTTATTAATGTGCAAATATATACCGCCTAATTAGGCAGACACAGATATCTTAAATCCTTAGTTAAAACATACATGAGTTGCCTTGATAAATTACTAACATCAGTAGATATATTCACTTTAAAATACTTTGTTTAAAAACCAGCATAACACCATAAAAATAAAGTAAACTTGAGATTTATAGCCACTTATTTAATCTGTTTGTGCCTTAATATGTATTTTGAGTATACTAATGGATGTATATGTCCGTAGGTTTAGAGCAACACCTCTTAAGCAAACCAAATTGTTATACACTCTCTCTTGTAACAAGTCTCCGGCTTCAGAGTACACCGGTGTATGGTTAGGGTGCAGGCACACAGATTTGCCTTGAAATCACAGATGGAATTTATTCTTAAATGTATTTTGCAATATTTGTTATTTACACCTTGGTTTACCGGCATAGGTTCAGCCTTCTGCTTCTCTTCCTTACCGCAGTTTCAGGCAGGTGTGTAGTGTCTTTGCAAATCTCCTCCGTAGAGATCACATGACTGGAAATATATCCCATATGTTATGGAAGACTGTGGACCATCATTATTTTGTAAATGTTGCACCTACAATGATTCATCTGTGTGGACTAGATTTCAAGCCAGGAAAACTATTCAGCTACATTTGGGGTCAAATAAGTTAGCATTCATTGCCCATAGATATTATTGAATACAAATTGTATTGTGCAACCCTGCTCCCTGTTAGATCAGTCCAGAATGTTCTATGTCTACTCCCTCAGAGGTGGCTGAGGTTAAGAAGCAGTTGTCTAAAGACCTTGGTTATTTAATTTGCTTTTGCGCTGTAAAGGTTTGTCTAAAGAATATAAATGGAACTAAAAGTATTTTGTACGTTTGAAAGTCAAATTTTTTTATTTTATTTTAAAAATGTACATAGGGCTAGATTATAAGTAAGGTGCAAATGTTTGTTTTTTTGCTAGCACAATCGCCTTTTCGTGATCCATTTTCATTCAACTGACATTACAAGCTGAGCAAAATACTTTCAGTGATCTAAAAGCTCTGGTTAACTGGTTTTCTAAACTAAAAAGTTACAAAAAACACAACAAAAATACATTACAAAGTACACACTCATAAATAAACTTAAAGTACCTAAATAAGCTATTAACCCCTAAACCACCATCCCCCTATAACGCAAAGTACCTAAATAAAATATTAACCCCTAAACTGCCATCACCCCACATCGCAAAGTACCTAAATAAACTATTAACCCCTAAACCATCATCCCCATAACGCAAAGTACCTAAATAAAATATTAAGCCCTAAACCGCCATCCCCCACAAAGCAAAATACCTAAATAAACTATTAACTCCTAAATTGCTATCAACCCACAACGCAAAATAATATACTAACATCTAAACCTCCTAACCTAACACCCCCTAACTTAACCCAAAAAATAAAGTTTTTCCTTTCATTCTATTGGCTGATTTGAATTTGAAGATTCAAATCAGCCAATAGGAATGCAATGGTGCCCCTATATTATTCAGTGTGTGGCTTGGAACCGCATGAAGAGAAGCTCCATGTTCATGCTCTGAAGAGGAGGACCACTGTCCCCGCTGCCATCACCGCCACAATAGTCGCCGCCATCACCAGGATGATGATCGCCGGGATGAAGAGTACCTTTATGGGAGTTGGTGTTTGATTTTTTTTTGGGGGGGGTGGTTTTTTGTAGCTTTCTTTTTTAATTTTTTGTGGGTAGCCAAAGAGCTGAATGCCCTTTTAAGGGCAATGTCCATCCAAATGCCCTTTTTCAGGGCAATTGGAAAATCGTTTTTTTTTGTCAGATTTTTTTATTTTGGTGGTGGGGGGGTAGGTTGAAATGTTTTAGTTTTTTTTTTTTTTTTTTAAAAGAGCTGATCGCTTTAGGGCAATGCTCTACAAAAAGCCCTTTTTAGGGCTATTGGTAGTTTAGTTTTAGAAAAGGGATTTTTCCTATTTTTTTTTTTTGGGGGGGTATTAGAATAGGATTAATATATATATATATATATATATATATATATATATATATATATATATATTTGGTAATTAATTTTTTATTTTATGTAATCTTAGACTTTTGTTATTTTTTGTAATGTTATTTTTTTTTATTTTATCTTATCTTAGACTTTTTTATTTTATGTAAAGTTGGGTTCTTTTTTTTGTAATGTTAGGTTTTTATTTTTAAAGCTAAGATTAGGTTTTTATTTAATTTTACAGGTCATATTTTCAAGGTAGTTAAGCTTTTTTTTGTAAATTTAGGGGTATTTTAATTTGGGTTAAGTTAGGGGGTGTTAGGTTAAGGGGTTTAGATGTTAGTTTATTACTTTGCATTGTAGCGGGATGGCGGGATAAGGGGTTAATAGTTTATATAGATGTTTTGCATTGAAAGGGGATGGTGGTGTAGGGGTTAATAATATTTAGGTAGTTTGCAATGTGGCAGATGACAATTTAGGGGTTAATAGTTTATTTATGTAGTCTGCGAGGTGGGGGTTGCAGTTTAGGGGTTAATAGTTTATTTAGGTACTTTGTGATGTGGGGGATGTCAGTTTAGGGGTTAATAGTTTAGGTACTTTGCAATGTGGGGGAATGGTGGTTTAGAGGTTAATAGTTTATTTAGGCACTTTGTTATGTGGGGGGATGGCGGTTTAGGGGTTATTAGGCTAGAGGCTTATGGTAGTATGTTATTGTCATTTTCATGAGTAGGGTGTTAGTTTTTTAATTCCTCCATTGATTTCTATGGGGAATGTGAAAATGAAATGTAGTTTGCGCGAGTAGGGTGTTAAGTGTTTTTTCCAACTTTTTTGTCTCCTTTTAATTATATGGGCGAATACATGCATGTGCATGCGAAAACTAAAGTTAGGATTTTTGCGCTTTTCCGGTTACCGCTAGAGCTAAATATGTTTTTTTGCAACTTGTCATACGAGTGCAACCGGACAAGCGCAAAAAGCTTAACACTAGCAGTGTTTTCACAATCGCAATTTTTTTTTACCACGCCACTTGTAATCTAGCCCATAGTGGGGTTTTTTGTATCTATGATGTAACTTTGTTCAATGTCACAGTCTTCACATATTTAATTTATGCTCATAGTATGCTTGATGAAAATCTTAGCAAATGTCTTTCTCAACAGAGTAAGAGCATTCAAATTTAATCAGAAATATATAGATAATTTATGTTTAAATGCTTACCTAATACATATTAACAGGAATCACATTTGATACTGAGGTGTTGAATGGATTAAACGCTTTAGTGCAATCAGAATATCTCATTATTACTGCTAAAACTATGAATAAAATGTGTGATAAACTGGTAGATTTCTTTATGGCAAGACTAGTGATATAAATTCTATTTTAGTAGATTCTACAAAATCCAACAAAGCAGCACTGAAATAGAACCTATTCAAACTATATAGGCTATAGAATTTTGCGGAATGCTAATAATTCCAAAGAGGATTCATAAAGATGTTATAAAAAGATAGAATTGTAAACCATGGTAGAACCTATTGAAATAGCATATGATCAACCACAACACAGCAGTAAATGTTGAACTACAAATAAATGAGCGCTAAACACCTTATAACTATATACAAAAATATATTTTACTTTTCTAAAATATGAGTGAAATAATTTATGTAATATGTTTAACAGTGAAATACTTTATTTTAATATGTTTTACATGTGTTTTAATATACTTTTACTGTAGCCCTAATACTTATCTTCAGGTTTCCAGTAATGCTTTTTAGCACTCATCACTTGTAATTTAGAGAACGTTTAGTGTGGCCACACTATCTATTGAAAGTATAGGGCACTCCAAAAATAAATTTGAGCTGCACTAACATTCTCTGGTAATTCTTTTTTTACCATGCACTTGTAATATCAGATTACGTGATATTCTTAGTGCAGGGTCGCATATAGATAGCGCACTCTGCCATATCAATAGTGCTCCAATTGTAATCTAAGCCATAGTAAATAACAACAGTGGGCTCTATTTTTGGAACCATTGTGCAGCATGCTCTCAATCGAGTTTGCAACCACTGGCTCTTAACCTCTGAGGTGGCAGAGATAAATTCCCCTGAACTTGTTCATTCTGGATGATTGACTGACTCTGCTGTCACCCATCTGGTTGCACAAGAACAAAGGTCAGCAAAGCACAAGAAAAACTGAACTACTCACAAAAAACAATAGGTTCCCTAGTTAGATAGTAAAGAGGGACCAGTGATTTAAAAGAACCGTCTACTTAAATTTTTTTCTTGTTTTAAAGATAATCCCTTTATTACCCATTCCCCAGTTTTGCATAACCAACACGGTTATATTAATAAACTGTTTACCTCTGCAATTACCTTGTATCTAAGCCTTTGCAGACTGCCTCATTATCTCCGTTCTTTTGACAGACTTGCATTTTTGCCAATCAGTGCTGACTCATAAATAACAAAATGGGATAAGCACAATGTTATCTATATTGCACACAGGAACTAGTGCTGTCTAGCTGTGAAAAACTTTCAAAATGAGATAAGAGGTGGCCTTCAATAGCTTTGAAATTAACATATGAGTCTACCTAGGTTTAGCTTTCAACAAAAGAATACCAAAAGAATAAAGCAAATTTGATGAAAAAAGAAAACTGGAAAGTCAATTAAACGTGCTACCTGAATCATGAAAGTTTAATTTTGACTAGACAGTCCCTTTAAGTTTTAAGGAAACACAGCATTGCATTTACAGAAATGTAGACACTGTGAGATGTTAATATTTAATATGCATAGTTTACAAATTAAACTTGGATGGTAGTATTTTGATAAACAATTTTCCTTAAGCTTTTGAATTTCAAGGGTGCTTTTACCATGTGTGCCGTGTTAGACCCAATGAAAATTCACAATATCCACATACAGGCAGCTATATAAATATATTGTTAAAAAGCCTTTATTGTAATTGTGTGGCTTTGATATCCAACTGGGAATGTGAATGGTTAGACATGTTGCCACAAAGGATTACATGCTCTTCTTATTGTAAACCAATTCCCACAGCCTCCGACTCTTTTTCTGTCACACAAAGGTAATTCAGCTGTACCACAAAACAGTCTAGTGAAAGCCTTCACTGCTTTAGTAGCTTGTACCCCTTTATGAAAAAGACAAAAGCATACACTGTGGGGTATTCACAAATCATTTAGAATGATTTTAGGAGCATCAATTTTCTACCAGGATGGTTTTATTTTCTGCTCTGTATCATGGATTCTTATACACTATTTCATTTATTACGTTTTGTGAAAGTCTTTCAAGTGCATTTGTCCATGATGATTTATTCCACACCTGCTAGAAGTAATTTAATAGCTTTAGATGACTATATGTAAACTTCCAGTGGTGGTTTTGAAATTGAAAAAAAAAAAATTACAGAATACAGGATTTATACTATAGAAACCAAATTGTTGTGCATGTTATAAAGGGTTAAACAAGTATATTTATTTAATGAAACAGAATATATGATGCTTTAAAAAAGAATCAGATATGTAATAATCCACCACTTTATCAAAATATTTTCTTTTTACTTTTTTGATGATACAATGTGATTATTTATTTGTAGGTTTGAGAACTACCACACATCATACACATGATGAGCACTAGCAACAAGAAAACAGGTCTCTTTCCTCCAGATATGCCTGCTGTGTACATTTATACAATGTCAGCTTTCAATGTATCTGTAATTCACTGTCATATATTAGTGTATGTAAACATGTTTAGCAGACTTATTTGAAATTTTGTGTTTTTTAAAAGTTTTAGGGGTGAAACAACTGATAAATGAAAGACTATTTTACATATCACTTCTAATAATTTAATAGCTACAATATATAAACTAACCTTAAATATCAGATTGCCCATGACAACCTATCAGAAAGAATGTCTCAAAAGTGGCACAACATTATATTAACTATGAGGAAAAAAAAATCATCCTTTGTAAAAAAAAAATCCATATAGATGCTAAAAAGGCATTTAGCATGTATATGGATTTGATTACTCTCTCAACCAATTAATAATACAGTAGATCACTCTAAAAATGTATGTGGTCTCAACACAAGAAATATACATTTTGTGGTGCCTTCAACAAGTTAATACAGGAATATGTCAAACTGCCAAAAAGATATTGCAGACAAATGTAATTATTCTCTTAATCACATTACCTACAAATTTAAAACTACTTAAATTAAATAAAAGTGAAAAAAAATTTTTTTAGCATTTGCTACTACAAAATACTACAGAATTTTTTTTTTTTTAATACTTTTAATGGAAAAATGTTAAAGCTGATACTAGTGAAGCTCCCCTGTTGAAAGTGATTTTAATTATTCATAAAGTTGCTAGTAGTATGAATGGCCAATTTAAGAAAAGATGCTTCGCAATAATTTGCTGCAAGTCAAGCATATCACAACTAGGGATGGGCGAATGTTACTAAAATTCTAAATTTAAAACAAATGTTGTCAAATCGAATTTCAAATGTTTCTATAACATTCTAACATTCAATTTTTGAATTTTTGTTTTTCGAATTTTTCAATAACATTCGAAAATATTTGTTCGAATAATACAATGTTTAGCTATGTATTTTATATCACATTCAATTTCGAAATGTAATATCCCAATTTGAAAGTGACATTCAAATTTGAATGTAACATTCAAAATAGTATTTCTAGTCTACAACTGTGTTTAATAAATTAAATATTCTAATTTGAATGCTACATTCAAATTTGAATGTAACATTCAAATTCGAAATAGTATTTCTAGTCTAATACTGTGTTTTATAAATGTAATAATCTAATTTGAATGTGACATTCGAAATCTACATTAAAATTCAAAATAGTATTTCTAGTCTATTACTTTGTTTTATAAATGTAATATTCAAATTCGAATCTCACATTGTGAGCATTTGAATTTAAAATAGTATTTCTAGTCTACAACTGTGTTTTATAAATGTAATATTCAAATTAAAAAACTGTAAATATTATTTGATAATAGAATTTTAAGAATATTCGTTTTTATCAACATTTGATCATACAAATTGAATTTCTACAATAACATTTGTTCTAACATTTGAATTCAAATATAAACACATTTGTCCATCCCTATTCACAAATTGGAAAGGCAAAGGAGAGTTTATTTTACATGACCAAACCATTCAATATCAATTGAATATACAAGATTTAATTTCAAAATTTACTTTAAAGGGAAATGATAAGCACAAGGATTGGACTTTTATGAAAGCTTGTTTGCAGTGAACATTTCCTCTTCAAAGATTTTTCTTTGCAAAAATGTTTTGTAGATGATCCATTTATCATGATCCATTTAACATCTGGGAGTTTTTTTGTAAAAAGTATAGTTTTTCTTATTTTCTAATAACATTGTGCTGATTTTCAGACTCCTAACAAAGCCCAAGGAATCAGATGTAGACAAAAGTTTGTGTAATGGGTTTTTTTCATATGCAGGGGAGGGGGGAGTGTTGCTTTACATTGTGGTCTATGTGAACTGTGTGGTCCCTGTAAATATATATGTATATGCTTATATATATATATATATATATATATATATATATATATATATATATATATATATATATATATTTATATATATATAAATTCATGTGTTAATGTGTTAATATGTATATATACACATATTAACACATAAATATATATGTATATGATCATATACATATGTATTTAAATTTGATGACATCAGAATGAGTCTCCCATAGGAGCCTATGGAAGCGTGCTCTCGTGAGCGCAACGTTTCCCAGCAATGCAAACACAAAGTCGTGTTCGAATTGCTGTGAACTTATAATACCAGCGCACATTAGCTGGTATTACAAAGTAAAGCGCAAATATAGCTTTCATGAAAGCGATATTTAGCGCTCCACTTGTAATCTTTATTTAGGGGCAAAGCTGGCCACAGCCAAGATAGCTGCATAACTCCAGAGCTCTGAGCTGCTGGCCTCTAAAATATGCCATAGGTAACTTTCAGAGGCATCCACTAACTGTAACTTAGTGCTCAAACCACCCGGGTAAGCTGGTGAGAGGTTTTATTCTTATGTGTGGAGACTCTTCATTCCGGACCCGACAGCCATAACACAGTTTATCTACCTGTCAGGGATTTCAACATTACAAGTCTGTCCCTTTAAATCTCACTCCTCTTACCCTATTTAAGGCCCCTCCTCTCTATGCTCCCTGCTTGGTAATTTGGATTCAGTTGTTCCTGTGACTCCTGCGTAAGAAACCTAGCCCTATTCCTCTGTTTAAGGGGAATTCCCTACCTGAGCTTCTTATATTCAGCTGAGTCCTGCTGTCCTCAGCTCCTCTGTGCCGGTTCACCTCATACAGCGTCAGCCATAACGGAACCAAAGATACAGCTCAAGTTTCCTCCTTCTGCAACTCCGGGTGTGTGTGTGACGTCACACCCGGCATCTCAGCGTTCTCTCAGCGCGTGTACCACGCTCCCTCTCTCCTATATGGGTTACTGTCTACTAGCAGCTGCTGACACGCTGTCCCCACAATACTACAAGGGTTTGGTCTGTATATTTTACTTACCTCTGTCAGATAACTGCATGACACCTTTGCCTGCATTCTAACTACTGCTACTTTAAATGACTGTTTGCTTTCCTCATCTGTATAATTACTTTGTCTGCCATACTCATCAACTACTGTTGCTGGATACTTCTTAAAAATATTACTTCTGCTATCTGAAATACCGCTTCACCAAGTGACTGTTATTTACAAAGGTTTGAATATCTGCATATCCCAGTATAACGATATCAATCTGTATTTAACACCTCAGCTGCTGAAAAGTTCTATAGTATTTATACCAACAAGATCTTTTGGACAAGGCTTTGTTATCTGCCTCAACTAACACATATTGGGGTTATGTTTCAGCACAACAACATTGTCTTTATACACACTCATTTCTAACCTCTTTCATTTATGTGTCCCATTTAATCTCATTTGGGGTTACACTCTCTGCCTTACACGATACACTACTGGCAGCTTGTGTGTTTGAGGGTGTGTGACTTCTGCTTATATATTGTATGTGCCTGCTGTGTCTGTGTGATACTTCTGATATAGTTATTTATTTATACCTTGGAGGAATATCTATCTTATTTATCACTAGATACCTTTCTAACATATTTATCTGTTGATATATTTCTATCATAACTACTCTGGTTGCGTGACAGCTCGGTAATCACTCTGTACCCTACAGTAGTGACCCTCAGTTCAATGAGCATAACTGGATTCCTTTAAGTTAAATCTGTGTGAATCCAAGGTTTGGTGTGAGGCTGAGTGGTCCTACAATAGTGGATACTAGGTACCAGAACTTTATCCATCACCTGTTCTGACATACAACACGTATCATTACACTACCACCTTCTCGACATCTAACTCGGCAGGTAAGAGGGATAGCTTGATTCATGCTAGTGTGTGGAATGGATCTGGCCTCCTGACCCTGCTGCCACTTCATCTCTAACCTCCCAGCTATGTCACGGCCATGACAGATGTTGTGCCACAGAGATTGCAGCTTCTTGCCACAGAACTGAAAGGCCTGCTGATCCCAAGATCTTGTGGGACTACTGAGGGGTGAGCAATAGTGACAGCTGGGCTGCCTCAATTGTAAGAGAAAATGGAGACAGATTGCTATATTTTATTCTCTTCCCTCAAGGGGAAGACAGAGTGACAACATGGACATGATCCTGCCTGAAAAGTCTACATTATTAAAGGGGCACTGTAGTTACCCTACCTACTTATCTGGGCTTCAACTACTAGGTGCTCGATTACAAGTTATCGCGCACCAGTAAATGGACAAATTTGCCCGTTTGTGGGCACACAATAAATAACTAGCCATTACAAGTGTCTGGTTAATGCTACCACAAGCTCGCAGCAGTATTTTTTTCTTTGCTTTATTACATTTTTAAATGTATTAATATATGTAATATGTATTGCTTCTCTAGGCATAAGCTTAGTTTTTTCGGCAACCGGAGCCCAGCAGTAATAATGCAGGAAACTGTCGATAAACGTAATGGCAGCAGTTTTTTCGTTTAATGACCTCATGAAAACCCAATTACAGCTCTATTGAAACAAGTCTATAGTTAGAACCTGTAAAAGAGAGGAGATGGCGATCTTTAACAGGAAATACACTCTCTCAGCTTCAGAGTTAAATTGATAGAAGCACATAACGACAATATCCAATAAAATATAACACCACTGCAAGAGCAGGTAACCGATCAAACATCCATTATAGATGTTTTGAATGATAGAAGATCTTGAGAACAAACATCAGAATTTGGAGTATACCCAAATCTGTTATCCAAAAATACTTACTTTCTTATCTTCCAACTTGGTTTGCTCATCTTAAGGGTGAGTCATCACAAACAGATATTTACTTGGGACAGGGCTCATAGAGCACATTGACACAAGCATCCTGATTCAGCTGTGCCAAGGGATGTAATCATCAAATTTAAATGCTTCAGTGACAAGTAGGAAATCAACCAATTTGTTTCAGAGCATCAGTGCTACAGTTCTTTGTGGATTTGTCCCCTCATACCCTACAGCGATGTTAAGAGATTTCACCCATAACTACACTACTTCGCTACAAAATGATATTATTTAGATTGGTCTTTACTTTTCAACTTTATGTGCTACATGATAACAAACAACTGGTTTGCAAAGTCCCATCAAATGTACCTGAATTTTGCTCTTTGTTGGGCATGGATCCTCTATATCGTCCCCTCAGCAGATAAGCTGTTTCAAGCAACTTGACAATGGGAGAAACAGAAGACACCTGAGTGGTGGCAAACAATTAAAGGAAGTCAGAGCAAACAATCACCTTCGACAATGTCTCCTCAGAAGTGTAAGCCAGCTCCCTCTTCTCAGGCTTTGACAACTCAGCAGTGTACTAGAGGAGGTGCCAAGGTTTTTTGGCATTAGACAGACTGGTTTTTATTGCACTTTCCTTTTAGCACTGTCGCTGGATCTGACCTTGGCTTGTATACGGACTACGAGACTGTTACTCCCTTGCCTGCAATTATTCTATTTCTAATGACGTGTATCTGACCTTGGCTTGTATACAGACTAGAGATTGTTACTGTTTTCTACTTTTGACTACTTGGATCTAACCTGTGAATTGCTCCTGACTAAGGGCTAGATTACAAGTTGAGTGTTAAATTATCACACGCCCACAAACGGCCAAGTTTGCCAATTTGCAGGCTTGCAATAAATAATCAGCCATTAAAAGTATTGTAGGGTTAAAGTTGGTGAGAGTGGGGTGTTAGAAAAAAAACAGCACTGAAAAGTGCCTTTACAGTGTGGTCAATGGAAGCTGTGTGTAATTTATATGATGCTTGGAGGTTTATCTTCCCATATAAAAGTGATCATACTTTTTCTCTTCCCCTAATTGAAAATACAATAGAATAGATTAAATTTTGACAAATCAAGCCAGGATGGAATGGATTCTACCTATATCTATCTCACAAACAGCATGGTCAGACAATTTTGGCAGTGACACTTAAAATCCAATGGCCTATTATCCTTTTGAGCCCCTTTATCTGGAGGTTGAATGATTCCCTATTCTGTAATCCACCTTTAATGAAGAATTTTGGTAAATCTTTTAATACTTTCCCAAACAGTGTTCCTTATATGGTTTGGGAACAACACAAATGAGAGGGGAGTTAATAAAGTAGAGGGCACAAGTAAAGAACGTAATGCCCTTAAAAATGCATTAACATCTGAATAAAATATGACCACATTATATCTTAAACAAAGCTTTCACTATGAAGGGAATAGAGCAGATAAAGCATTAGCAAGAGCTCTTAAACTTCAGAAATTGAAAACATTTATATATGAACTTAGAACAACTTCAGGTATCAAAGTACATACTACCCCAAACATAATCTTCCAGTTTGAGAATGATTATACCAAATATGATATTGCATAATATGAAAAATCAATCATTCCTTTATAGACTCCTGCCAAAATGTTATAAATTTGCATCTCCCACAGACGAAAGGCCATGGAGGTATTAGCAACTAGCCTCAGAAATAACCCAAACATTGTCAGAATGAAAATTGGAAAAAAGCAACATAATGTGACGTTATATACATACGGTGTCCTCCTGACTTTAGCATCTCCTTTACCCTCCTTATCAGCATTATCATCTGAACTGGAGACATAGGATACATTTTCTAATTTTAAAGTGACCCTTACTAAAATGGAATTGTTGAGTGTTAATCTGCCTTACTTTTAAAGCAATTTAAAGAGAAGTATTACTATGTGATCAGGACAATTTTTTTTTTAAATACCTTGGGATTCAAGTAGCCATAGATCAGGCATTCCTATTTTAATTAAATTATCAATCACTACTGACAAAAATACAATATAATTTGACTGGATGGCAACATAAGAAATTGTCCTTACTAGGTAGAATACAAGCTTTGAAAACAACTGTCCTACCATGCATACTTTACATGTTCCAAATCCTTCCTATCCTGTTTGCAGTCTCCTTTCTTAATAAACTACAAAAGGCCTTTAACTCATTTGTCTGGCAAAATAACATGCTTAGAGTTTCTAAAACCACAATGTATATATCAAGGCATAATGGGGGTTTGGGGTGCCTAACCTTACGTATTATCAGCAAGCTTCCTTTCATGTGAGAATAATTGACTGGAGCAAGAATGTAAATAGTAAAGAATGGGTGCTATTAAAACATTACTACAGCAAATTTCATTCATGGAAATGCCAGTTCAGCTACAGTCAAGGATCCATTTTTAAGGTCTGGAATGCATTATTAATTAAATCATGTAATATTTCTCCATTGCCATCTCCATTAACAACCGTTCTTCAAAATCCAGACTTCCCAGTTTAACAACAATTGCATTTTGAAGAGGCCACTACTCTGCACTTACTATAACCTTCCGATAGTGTATTAACAAGTGGCAAGCTGAAAACAAAGCTGAAATAGTGGTGTTTACAAGATGGTATTTATATCTACAACTTTAACATTTTAAAGAAAGACAGAAAATATGTATACCATTGACTCTCTTAAACAACTTTGTTACAACAATCCATACATGGAGGTTTGTCAATGAGTTCTTGCTTGAACACCACAAGCTGCCATCGTACACTAAGGTATGGAAGCAGGAACTTCAACTGCCAATGTCAATTAAAGACTGGCAAGAGAGTTTAAGATGTATGGGTAAATCTATGTCCTCAATGAATATTAAGCAAAGATTAAACTGTTACGTAGATGGAATATCTCCCATATAGGCTACCTAAAATATTTCTACAAAAAGATAATACTTGCTGGAGGGTGTATCATTGATGTGGGACTTTGTGTCTCATTTGGTGGGATTGTCCAGCGATAGTAACATATTGGCGGAACAAACATTGGGAATTAGAATAAGAGATTCTTTAATTTAATAAACCTCTTAAATTGACATGCAGGTTCAGAGCAACATTGATGAATATTTTGATCAGCTGTGCTAGACAGCTGGTTCCTCGTCATTGGAAAAAAATATCCTATTTCTACTGTCTGAGATTGGAAAAATCAAGTTACCGTGTTATTGTCCTTGATAAAATACCGCTTTTTAACAGACCAAACAGATGGACCATTATTACTTTGTAAAATTTATTTGGGAAGAATATCTGTTATCCTCATTGTTCTTAACTCTTTCTTTTATACTATTGAGTTTTTTGTTTTGTTTTTTGAATGATGAAGTAAATTTTATAGAACATTTTTGAAAATCTTTGTATTGTGTAATGTGCTCATGTTGTTGTCATGCAAACGTGATCTGCGTGATTTTATAATATCTCTCATTTGTTATACTGTATACATTGCATTATTATTGTTTTTGTTCTTCTTTCCCATTATTGCATAATATGCAAAGTTTATTAAAAATGAATATATATATATATATATATATATATATATTTAGTAGCGAATGCTATATTTCATGCAATTACTGCTTTTCTGTATCTTCTAATGATTCATGAAATGTTAATGAAATGAATAAATCTTGTAAAAACGTGTTCAATTGTAATTTGATGAACGGATTCGTGCATATATTAAGATGTAGCAATGTACAAAAGATTCTTGTAAAAATATATATCTTGGTCCAAATCAATTCATAAAATGATCATAATGTATTAAAAATGAGAGAATTTATTAACATTAAAAAAAAATATTTAATAACATTTTGATTGCCTTTTAATTCAATAATGTTAAGAGTATAAAGGTTAATAAAATACCAACATCTTCATTAAGTAAAATATATCCTATTTAATAAAAACATTACTAGCATATTTTTTTTAAAGGTTTATCAAAAGTACACTTTAAAATTAATAAAAACAACTTTTAATAAGTCATTCAAGTTCAGTGAAAGGTCAGTCTTTAAAATCAATAGCAAAATATTAAGGTATTAATGGTCAATAAAACTTATGGCTAGATTTAGAGTTTTGTCGGTAACGACCCGAAAAGCTAACGCCGGCTTTTTTCTGGCCGCACCATAAAAATAACTCTGGTATTGAGAGTCCACATAAAGGCTGCGTTAGGCTCCAAAAAAGGAGTGTAGAGCATATTTAACGCAGCTTCAACTCTCGATACCAGAGTTGCTTACGGACGCGGCCAGCCTCAAAAACGTGCTCGTGCACGATTCCCCCATAGGAAACAATGGTGCTGTTTGAGCTGAAAAAAAACCTAACACCTGCAAAAAAGCCGCGTTCAGCTCCTAACGCAGCCCCATTGTTTGCTATGGGGAAACACTTCCTACGTCTGCACCTAACACTCTAACATGTACCCCAAGTCTAAACACCCCTAACCTTACACTTATTAACCCCTAATCTGCTGCCCCCACTATTGCTGACCCCTGCATATTATTATTAACCCCTAATCTGCCGCTCCGTAAACCGCCGCTACTTACATTATCCCTATGTACCCCTAATCTGCTACCCTAACATCGCCGACCCCTATATTATATTTATTAACCCCTAATCTGCCCCCCACAACGTCGCCTCCACCTGCCTACACTTATTAACCCCTAATCTGCCGACCGGACCTGAGCGCTACTATAATAAAGTTATTAACCCCTAATCCGCCTCACTAACCCTATAATAAATAGTATTAACCCCTAATCTGCCCTCCCTAACATCGCCGACACCTAACTTCAATTATTAACCCCTAATCTGCTGACTGGAGCTCACCGCTATTCTAATAAATTTATTAACCCCTAAAGCTAAATCTAACCCTAACCCTAACACCCCCCTAAATTAAATATAATTTTAATCTAACGAAATTAATTAACTCTTATTAAATAAATTATTCCTATTTAAAGCTAAATACTTACCTGTAAAATAAATCCTAATATAGCTACAATATAAATTATAATTATATTGTAGCTATTTTAGGATTAATATTTATTTGACAGGCAACTTTGTAATTATTTTAACCAGGTACAATAGCTATTAAATAGTTAAGAACTATTTAATAGCTACCTAGTTAAAATAATTACAAAATTACCTGTAAAATAAATCCTAACCTAAGTTACAATTAAACCTAACACTATACTATCATTAAATTAATTAAATACAATACCTACAATTACCTACAATTAAACCTAACACTACACTATCAATAAATAAATTAAATACAATTCCTACAAAAAACTACAATGAAATAAACTAACTAAAAGTACAAAAAATTAAAAAGAACTAAGTTACAAAAAATAAAAAAATATTTACAAACATAAGAAAAATATTAAAACAATTTTAAACTAATTACACCTACTCTAAGCCCCCTAATAAAACAACAAAGACCCCCAAAATAAAAAATTCCCTACCCTATTCTAAATTACTAAAGTTCAAAGCTCTTTTACCTTACCAGCCCTGAACAGGGCCCTTTGCGGGGCATGCCCCAAGAAGTTCAGCTCTTTTGCCTGTAAAAAAAAATATACAATACCCCCCCCCAACATTACAACCCACCACCCACATACCCCTAATCTAACCCAAACCTCCCTTAAATAAACCTAACACTAAGCCCCTGAAGATCTTCCTACCTTATCTTCACCCTGCCAGGTTCACCGATCCGTCCTGAAGAGCTCCGCCGATGTCCTGATCCAAGCTGAAGAGGTCCATGATCCGGATGAAGTCTTCATCCAAGCGGGAGCTGAAGAGGTGTTCCGATCAGCCAATAGAATGCAAGCTCAATCTGATTGGCTGATTGGATCAGCCAATCGGATTGAACTTGATTCTGATTGGCTGATTCCATCAGCCAATCAGAATATTCCTACCTTAATTCCGATTGGCTGATAGAATCCTATCAGCCAATCGGAATTCGAGGGACGCCATCTTGGATGACGTCCCTTAAAGGAACCGTCATTCGGCTAGTAGGCGTCGGGAGAAGAGGATGTTCCGCGTCGGAGGTCTGCAAGATGGATCCGGAAGAAAGAAGATTGAAGATGCCGTTGATAGAAGACTTCATCCGGATCATGGACCTCTTCAGCTCCCGCTTGGATGAAGACTTCATCCGGATCATGGACCTCTTCAGCTCCCGCTTGGATGAAGACTTCAGCCGGATCATGGACCTCTTCAGCCCCCCGCTTGGGCTTGGATCAGGACATCGGAGGAGCTCTTCAGGATGGATCGGTGAACCTGGCAGGGTGAAGATAAGGTAGGAAGATCTTCAGGGGCTTAGTGTTAGGTTTATTTAAGGGGGGTTTGGGTTAGATTAGGGGTATGTGGGTGGTGGGTTGTAATGTTGGGGGGGGTATTGTATGTTTTTTTTTACAGGCAAAAGAGCTGAATTTCTTGGGGCATGCCCCGCAAAGGGCCCTGTTCAGGGCTGGTAAGGTAAAAGAGCTTTGAACTTTAGTAATTTAGAATAGGGTAGGGCATTTTTTATTTTGGGGGTCTTTGTTGTTTTATTAGGGGGCTTAGAGTAGGTGTAATTAGTTTAAAATTGTTGTAATATTTTTCTTATGTTTGTAAATATTTTTTTTATTTTTTGTAACTTAGTTCTTTTTTATTTTTTGTACTTTAGTTTATTTCATTGTAGTTATTTGTAGGAATTGTATTTAATTTATTTATTGATAGTGTAGTGTTAGGTTTAATTGTAGGTAATTGTAGGTATTTTATTTAATTAATTTATTGATAGTGTAGTGTTAAGTTTAATTGTAGGTAATTGTAGGTATTGTATTTAATTAATTTAATGATAGTATAGTGTTAGGTTTAATTGTAACTTAGGTTAGGATTTATTTTACAGGTAATTTTGTAATTATTTTAACTAGGTAGCTATTAAATAGTTCTTAACTATTTAATAGCTATTGTACCTGGTTAAAATAATTACAAAGTTGCCTGTCAAATAAATATTAATCCTAAAATAGCTACAATATAATTATAATTTATATTGTAGCTATATTAGGATTTATTTTACAGGTAAGTATTTAGCTTTAAATAGGAATAATTTATTTAATAAGAGATAATTAATTTCGTTAGATGTAAATTATATTTAACTTAGGGGGGGTGTTAGGGTTAGGGTTAGACTTAGCTTTAGGGGTTAATACATTTATTAGAGTAGCGGTGAGCTCCAGTCAGCAGATTAGGGGTTAATAATTGAAGTTAGGTGTCGGCGATGTTAGGGAGGGCAGATTAGGGGTTAATGCTATTTATTATAGGGTTAGTGAGGCGGATTAGGGGTTAATAACTTTATTATAGTAGCGCTCAGGTCCGGTCGGCAGATTAGGGGTTAATAAGTTTAGGCAGGTGGAGGCGACGTTGAGGGGGGCAGATTAGGGGTTAATAAATATAATATAGGGGTCGGCGGTGTTAGGGGCAGCAGATTAGGGGTACATAAGGATAACGTAGGTGGCGGCGCTTTGCGGTCGGCAGATTAGGGGTACAAAAAATAAAAAAGAACTAAGTTACAAAAAATAAAAAAATATTTACAAACATAAGAAAAATATTACAACAATTTTAAACTAATTACACCTACTCTAAGCCCCCTAATAAAATAACAAAGCCCCCCAAAATAAAAAAATGCCCTACCCTATTCTAAATTACTAAAGTTCAAAGCTCTTTTACCTTTCCAGCAGGGCCCTTTGCGGGGCATGCCCCAAGAGGTTCAGCTGTTTTGCCTGTATAAAAAAACATACAATACCCCCCCCTAACATTACAACCCACCACCCACATACCCCTAATCTAACCCAAACCCCCCTTAAATAAACCTAACACTAAGCCCCTGAAGATCTTCCTACCTTATCTTCACCATACCAGGTTCACCGATCGATCCAGAAGAGCTCCTCCGATGTCCTGATCCAAGCCCAAGCGGGGGGCTGAAGAGGTCCATGATCCGGCAGAAGTCTTCATCCAAGCGGGGCAGAAGAGGTCTTCCATCCGATTGAAGTCTTCATCCAAGCGGGATCTTCTATGGTCATCCATCCGGAGCGGAGCGGCAGGATCCTGAAGACCTCCGACGCGGAATATCCATCCTGGCCGACGACTGAATGACGAATGACGGTTCCTTTAATTGACGTCATCCAAGATGGCGTCCCTCAAATTCCGATTGGCTGATAGGATTCTATCAGCCAATCGGAATTAAGGTAGGGAATATTCTGATTAGCTGATTACATCAGCCAATCAGAATCAAGTTCAATCCGATTGGCTGATCCAATCAGCCAATCGGATTGAACTTGATTCTGATTGGCTGATGTAATCAGCCAATCAGAATATTCCTACCTTAATTCCATCAGCCAATCAGAATCAAGTTCAATCCGATTGGCTGATTGGATCAGCCAATCGGATTGAACTTGATTCTGATTGGCTGATTCCATCAGCCAATCAGAATATTCCTACCTTAATTCCGATTGGCTGATAGAATCCTATCAGCCAATCGGAATTCGAAGGGACGCCATCTTGGATGATGTAATTTAAAGGAACCATCATTCGTCGGCCAGGATGGATGTTCCGCGTCGGAGGTCTTCAGGATCCTGCCGCTCCGCTCCGGATGGATGACCATAGAAGATCCCGCTTGGATGAAGACTTCAATCGGATGGAAGACCTCTTCTGCCCCACTTGGATGAAGACTTCAGCCGGATCATGGACCGCTTCAGCCCCCCGCTTGGGCTTGGATCAGGACATCGGAGGAGCTCTTCTGGATCGATCGGTGAACCTGGTATGTTGAAGATAAGGTAGGAAGATCTTCAGGGGCTTAGTGTTAGGTTTATTTAAGGGGGGTTTGGGTTAGATTAGGGGTATGTGGGTGGTGGGTTGTAATGTTGGGGGGGGTATTGTATGTTTTTTTTAACAGGCAAAAGAGCTGAACTTCTTGGGGCATGCCCCGCAAAGGGCCCTGTTCAGGGCTGGTAAGGTAAAATAGCTTTGAACTTTAGTAATTTAGAATAGGGTAGGGCATTTTTTTATTTTGGGAGGCTTTGTTATTTTATTAGGGGGCTTAGAGTAGGTGTAATTAGTTTAAAATTGTAATATTTTTCTTATGTTTGTAAATATTTTTTTATTTTTTGTAACTTAGTTCTTTTTTATTTTTTGTACTTTAGATAATTTATTTCATTGTGGTTATTTGTAGGTATTGTATTTAATTTATTTATTGATAGTGTAGTGTTAGGTTTAATTGTAGATAATTATAGGTATTTTATTTAATTAATTTATTGATAGTGTAGTGTTAGGTTTAATTGTAACTTAGGTTAGGATTTATTTTACAGGTAATTTTGTAATTATTTTAACTATTTTAGCTATTAAATAGTTCTTAACTATTTAATAGCTATTGTACCTGGTTAAAATAAATACAAAGTTACCTGTAAAATAAATATGAATCCTAAAATAGCTATAATATAATTATAATTTATATTGTAGCTATATTAGGATTTATTATACAGGTAAGTATTTAGCTTTAAATAGGAATAATTTATTTAATAAGAGTTAATTAATTTCATTAGATTAAAATTATATTTAATTTAGGGGGGTGTTAGGGTTAGGGTTAGACTTAGCTTTAGGGGTTAATACATTTATTAGAATAGCGGTGAGCTCCAGTCGGCAGATTAGGGGTTAATAATTGAAGTTAGGTGTCGGCGATGTTAGGGAGGGCAGATTAGGGGTTAATACTATTTATTATAGGGTTAGTGAGGCGGATTAGGGGTTAATAACTTTATAATAATAGCGGTGCGGTCCGCTCGGCAGATTAGGGGTTAATAAGTGTAGACAGGTGGAGGCGACGTTGAGGGGGCAGATTAGGGGTTAATAAATATAATATAGGGGTCGGCGGTGTTAGGGGCAGCAGATTAGGGGTACATAAGTATAACGTAGGTGGCGGCGCTTTGCGGTCGGCAGATTAGGGGTTAATTATTGTAGGTAGCTGGCTGCGACGTTGTGGGGGGCAGGTTAGGGGTTAATAAATATAATATAGGGGTCGGCGGTGTTAGGGGCAGCAGATTAGGGGTACATAAGTATAACGTAGGTGGCGGTCAGCAGATTAGGGGTTAAAAAAATTTAATCGAGTGGCGGTGATGTGGGGGGGACCTCGGTTTAGGGGTACATAGGTAGTTTATGGGTGTTAGTGTACTTTAGAGTACAGTAGTTAAGAGCTTTATGAACCGGCGTTAGCCCAGAAAGCTCTTAACTACTGACTTTTTTCCTGCGGCTGGAGTTTTGTCGTTAGATGTCTAACGCTCACTTCAGACACGACTCTAAATACCGGAGTTAGAAAAATCCCATTGAAAAGATAGGATACGCAATTTACGTAAGGGGATCTGCGGTATGGAAAAGTCGCGGCTGAAAAGTGAGCGTTAGACCCTTTTTCTAATGACTCCAAATACCGGAGGTAGCCTAAACCAGCGTTAGGAGCCTCTAACGCTGGTTTTCACGGCTACCGCCCAACTCTAAATCTAGGCCTTAATCTTTATAACCAGCATTTAAAGGTATTTTGACTATAGAAAGAGACAGAGGAGAACAGATGAGGTTTCCCAGGGCAAGATTTATCAAAGGTTTGACTGCAGCTGAGAGTTAAAGTTTCAGTAAACCTAAAATATAATGTTATATAATTCTGCACATAGTGCAGAATTATATAACATTATATTAGTGCTATCGTTATTAAACCTTATATTCCCTTTTAATTTTTTTAAAATATGCCAGTTTTTCAGACCCCGCTCTCTGTACTCTGCTGAGCGGGTCTGTTTTTATTCCACAGTGCATCGGGCTAGCTGTATAGTCCCAGCCCGGCCCGACCGCGCCATAACACTAAGTGCAGCTCGCTCCTGCTGTCAGACAGAGCTGTGGAATAAAAACAGACCCGCTCAGCAGAGTACAGAGAGCGGGTCTGAAAAACTGGCATATTTTAAAAAAATTAAAAGAGAATATAAGGTTTAATAATGATAGCACTAATATAATGTTATATAATTCTGCACTATGTGCAGAATTATATAACATTATATTTTAGGTTTACTGTCCCTTTAAGAAGCAGCGGTCATCAGACTTCTGCTTCTTAACCACTTCGTCACCAAGTGGCGTATTTCAACCCCCCTGAACTTTCCGACTTAGAAGATTGGCTGCATCGAGCAAGGGCGTGACGATGCACACTACCCATAGTGTGCATTGATAAATGTGGACAGAGTATTGCTGCTCGTGAGAAGCGAAGCCGGGCGGACAGGGGTGAAGATGTATGCCCCTGTCCGCCATACTTTGTTAAATCTGGCTATTAGACTGCTATAAATTAGTGACAGCATGTGGCTCACTAAATAATACTGTCAAGTGAAAACCGATTACTACGACTAGAGTCTTGGGAGTTTCTAACTCCTATCACTGTAACATTATAATGTACAGGAACTAGCGGTGTAGCACTTTATCTCTAAAATAAAACCAGCAGCACACTTTTATAACATGTTTTAACCCAGACTATTTCTGTTAAAAAAAAATATATGTATGCAATTAATTAGTGATTTAGAGTAATGTCATAATTAACTTATTTAAACATCCAAAACATCATGGCAATCATAAGAAGACATTTAAACTGAAACATTTAATCATGTTGCAAGTTTAAAAGTGGGATTTTGACAATATTTTAACTTTTTTATTAAAAATAGTTTTTAAATTAAAAGGCCATTTAAGCAACTGAGAAATTCCACTTAAATAAGACAAAAATGTATTTTAGGAGGCCCAAGGTGCTGCATTTATTTATAAGTTGAAAGTAAACTGTTTTCACGCTTGCGCTAACCTGACGAGAACAAAAAGCTGAACTTAGAATATTGTGTGCGCGTTCACGTATTCCCCCATAGGAGTCAATGGAGAGAAAAAAGTGGAAAACACCCCACTCTCGCGCAAACCCAATCACATATTTTCATGTGCGCTAACCCAACATGATGATATATATATACAGTATTTCAAATTCCAATGTTCTTCAAATAACAGAATATATTCTGTTTATTAAGAGGCAGATTGACGGGCCAACAGAGTTCAAAACAACTAAACAAATGCTAGCAACAATACTAAAATTATTATCAGCTTGTTGAGTACTAGGACTGCTTCCCTTATAACTCAATAGAATAGAAGGGTAGTAAAACAAATATGAGCACATTTGGGGAAACCCCAAAAAGTTTATTTGTGACTGTGATAGCACATTTAGTTGTAATCAACTTTCAATTTACTTCTATTGTCAAATATGCTTCCTTCTCTTGTTAGCCTTTGCTGAAGGAACATTGGCAACTAGCTGCACATATTTAGTTAGCCAATCACAAGAGACAAATGTGTCCAGGCCCAATCAGCAACTAGCTCCCACTAGGTCAGGATATGTGCATATTTATTTTCAACAAGAGATATAAAAAGAGCAAAGCTCATTTGAAATAAGAGGTGAATTTAAAAATGTTCTATCTGAATCATGCAAGTTTAAAGGGCCACTGTAAGTAAATATTTTCTATGCCTGTTACTAACTAACTACCCCAAATACGCTTTTTATCAATAGCATTTCATTAACATATCTCTACCGTATATCAGAAATCTTGTCTGCAAATTTAATTGTTTTCCAAACCCACTCCGTGGGTATCCTTTGCTCTGCACCAATCCGTTTACAATACCTAGGTTTCAAAATGGCGCTTTAAACACAAAGTTATTGGTTTAAGTATTTTGAACATGCAGTGCTGAAAATAGTGGGCAGGATAACGTGACATCATCGGCGAATAAAAGATATAACTTTTAGAACGTTATGAAACTTCGTTTTGGAGAAAATATAGGTCAGTAGGTTTTAATTAATGTTTATTAACTTTAATATGTTAGTTGTTTAGCTTAAAAATTATAACAGAAAGTAATCCTTTAATTTTGACTTTCCTATCCTTTAAAGGACCATTAAACTCAACATTGTATACGTTTTACTATTAAAAGTGCAAGTTGCAATATAGATGAATTATTTATCATGCTATGTTTTGCTGTAAATACATCTGCAAATTGTGCTTGTTCCTCTTTCTCTGAGAGAGATACACGGTTAATATTGTTAAAAGAAGTATATCCAGAACAAGTAGTTCAAAATCAGTTGTAGCTTTATTCCTTAAAATTGTATGAAGACAACATACAACAACACTGGGTTAGTGAAGACAAAAAAACTTCTGACCGGTTTCGGTCGTATTGACCGTAATCATAGAATAACACCTGTTAAAGGGTGCACCCTTTTAAGTCTAACACTACATGTTCATTGGTTAAAAACAACGAGACTTCAAAACTTAACCCTATACATACCATATTAACATTTTGTGCAGATAGTAAACACTTAATAAGTGAACAAATAGATGAAGATGTATATTACAAATAATAAAAAAATTGAAACTTAAATTTTATATACATATATACACTGCATATAATTGGGATAACAATGCTTTTAGAGATTGAACAAAGTGTAGAACACATTATAAAAGACTAATCACATTGTAAGGAATGATGACTCCGTATATATATATATATATACATACATACATACACATGCACATATACATATATACACATATACATACACCCATACATATATGCGTACATCTATACTAACTTGCCTACACATAAGGTACATACTCTATGCCTTACTAAATTTCAACCTGATTTAAATTAAGTTCATTAGGCATATATTATCCACAAACAGATCACAATCAAATAATATTAATATGTGATCAAAAAAGGATCCATCAATCATAGATAACTAAATATATTTATGGATAAAAATGTGTATTGTCTTATGCATTGGGGCAATTGTTATGTAGACGTCAGGACCATAGGGGAAAATAAGTGTGTATATATATAACTAATTTAATATGTCCAATAATTCACTGTTTTCTAGTGTCCATTACTATAATAGTGAAAACAACTTAATAATAGTAGAATAGAAATAATGAAATATATCCAATTACAATGGTTTATTTTTGCCAGTAGTTTATAACATCATACTCTGAGTTATAACCATAAGGCAAAAGACTCTTTGTTTTAAAAATCCAATAGATTTCTTGTTTACTTAAGATGGACAACTTATCTCCACCCCTTGGTGGTGTGCCAATTTGTTCAATGGCCTGCCATTTAAAAGTTGTGACATCCCTGGTTATGGTACTCAATAAAATGAGTGGAGAGAGCTGAACATGTTCTTTTAATAGAAATATAAGACAGGTGTTCATTTACACGTTTGCCCTACCTCCCTAGTGGTCCTACCTGTATATTGTCTCCTACATTGGGTGCATTCTATGATGTAGATGACAAATTTGCTCCTACAATTTATGCATCCCCTAGTCGGGAACTCCTCACCTGTTACATGGGACCTAAATGTGGGTGAAATATTGATGTGATCACAAGCAGGTACATACTTTTCTTCCACATTTGAAGGGTACCATTATGCTTTAACCAAGATGAGCCAGAAGTACTTGCTGTCTGTAACATACTGGGAGCCAAAATATTCCCTAGTGTCACATTTTGGTTTAGGTACAAACATGCACCCTTGTTTTATTTCATCTTTCAATTGTTTGTCTCCCATAAGAATGGGTAGGTTGTTTTTAATAATATGACATACTTCATCATATTGATTGGAATATGATGTAATGATCTCAGTTGTTTTTTGGTGTCACTCTGGTATTGTTTTTGTTTTTGTGGCTCATGTGTTTCTATTCCATCTTTAGTTTCAAAGAAGGCCTTATCAATTACTTTACTAGGATAACCCCTTTTGAGCATTCTTGATTTCGGATCTCTGCTCTCTCTTTGGAAAGTATCTTCTCTCGTGCAATTCCTTTTTGCCCGCAGGAACTGACTTTTAGCAATTCCTTTAAACATGTGCCGTGGATGGCAACTTCGGGCATGAAGGAGATTGTCTGCCACTCATATGTGAACTGTATTCCCACAGAAACAGTAATTTCCTGGATGTTACCCTTATAGGAGATATCCAGGAAGGCAAGGGTTATTTCTGCCCTCTATCGGAAACCTATCTCAGGCAACAATCTCCTTCATGCCCCGAAGTTGCCATCCACGGCACATTTTTAAAGGAATTGCTAAAAGTCAGTTCCTGCGGGCAGGATAACGTGACATCATCGGCGAATAAAAGCTATAACTTTTAGAACGTTATGAAACTTCGTTTTGGAGAAAATATAGGTCAGTAGGTTTTAATTAATGTTTATTAACTTTAATATGTTAGTTGTTTAGCTTAAAAATTATAAACAGAAAGTAATCCTTTAATTTTGACTTTCCTATCCTTTAAAGGACCATTAAACTCAACATTTGTATACGTTTTACTATTAAAAGTGCAAGTTGCAATATAGATGAATTATTTATCATGCTATGTTTTGCTGTAAATACATCTGCAAATTGTGCTTGTTCCTCTTTCTCTGAGAGAGTTACACGGTTAATATTGTTAAAAGAAGTATATCCAGAACAAGTAGTTCAAAATCAGTTGTAGCTTTATTCCTTAAAATTGTATGAAGACAACATACAACAACACTGGGTTAGTGAAGACAAAAAAACTTCTGACCGGTTTCGGTCGTATTGACCGTAATCATAGAATAACACCTGTTAAAGGGTGCACCCTTTTAAGTCTAACACTACATGTTCATTGGTAAAAACAACGAGACTTCAAAACTTAACCCTATACATACCATATTAACATTTTGTGCAGATAGTAAACACTTAATAAGTGAACAAATAGATGAAGATGTATATTACAAATAATAAAAAAATTGAAACTTAAATTTTATATACATATATACACTGCATATAATTGGGATAACAATGCTTTTAGAGATTGAACAAAGGGTAGAACACATTATAAAAGACTGAACACTTGTAAGGAATGATGACTCCGTATATAAATATATATACATACATACATACACATGCACATATATACACATATACATACACCCATACATATATGCGTACATCTATACTAACTTGCCTACACATAAGGTCCATACTCTATGCCTTACTAAATTTCAACCTGATTTAAATTAAGTTCATTAGGCATATATTATCCACAAACAGATCACAATCAAATAATATTAATATGTGATCAAAAAAGGATCCATCAATCATAGATAACTAAATATATTTGTGGATAAAAATGTATATTGTCTTATGCATTGGGGCAATTGTTATGTAGAACGTCAGGACCATAGGGGAAAATAAGTGTGTATATATATAACTAATTTAATATGTCCAATAATTCACTGTTTTCTAGTGTCCATTACTATAATTAGTGAAACAACTTAATAATAGTAGAATAGAAATAATGAAATATAGCCAATTACAATGGTTTATTTTTGCCAGTAGTTTATAACATCATACTCTGAGTTATAACCATAAGGCAAAAGACTCTTTGTTTTAAAAATCCAATAGATTTCTTGTTTACTTAAGATGGACAACTTATCTCCACCCCTTGGTGGTGTGCCAATTTGTTCAATGGCCTGCCATTTAAAAGTTGTGACATCCTGGTTATGGTACTCAATAAAATGAGTGGAGAGAGCTGAACATGTTCTTTACTAGAAATATAAGACAGGTGTTCTTTTACACGTTTGCCTACCTCCCTAGTGGTCCTACCTGTATATTGTCTCCTACATTGGGTGCATTCTATGATGTAGATGACAAATTTGCTCCTACAATTTATGCATCCCCTAGTCGGGAACTCCTCACCTGTTACATGGGACCTAAATGTGGGTGAAATATTGATGTGATCACAAGAGGTACATACTTTTTCTTCCACATTTGAAGGTACCATTATGCCTTTAACCAAGATGAGCCAGAAGGTACTTGCTGTCTGTAACATACTGGAGCCAAAATATTCCCTAGTGTCACATTTTGTTTAGGTACAAACATGCACCCTTGTTTTATTTCATCTTTCAATTGTTTGTCTCCCATAAGAATGGGTAGGTTGTTTTTAATAATACGACATACTTCATCATATTGATTGGAATATGATGTAATGAATCTCAGTTGTTTTTTGGTGTCACTCTGGTATTGTTTTTGTTTTTGTGGCTCATGTGTTTCTATTCCATCTTTAGTTTCAAAGAAGGCCTTATCAATTACTTTACTAGGATAACCCCCTTTTGAGCATTCTTGATTTCGGATCTCTGCTCTCTCTTTGGAAAGTATCTTCTCTCGTGCAATTCCTTTTTGCCCGCAGGAACTGACTTTTAGCAATTCCTTTAAAAAATGTGCCGTGGATGGCAACTTCCGGGCATGAAGGAGATTGTCTGCCACTCATATGTGAACTGTATTCCCACAGAAACAGTTAATTTCCTGGATGTTACCCTTATAGGAGTATATCCAGGAAGGCAGGGTTATTTCTGCCCTCTATCGGAAACCTATCTCAGGCAACAATCTCCTTCATGCCCGAAGTTGCCATCCACGGCACATTTTAAAGGAATTGCTAAAAGTCAGTTCCTGCGGGCAAAAAGGAATTGCACGAGAGAAGATACTTTCCGAAGAGAGAGCAGAGATCTGAAATCAAGAATGCTCAAAAGGGGTTATCCTAGTAAAGTAATTGATAAGGCCTTCTTTGAAACTAAAGATGGAATAGAAACACATGAGCCACAAAAACAAAAACAATACCAGAGTGACACCAAAAAACAACTGAGATTCATTACATCATATTCCAATCAATATGATGAAGTATGTCGTATTATTAAAAACAACCTACCCATTCTTATGGGAGACAAACAATTGAAAGATGAAATAAAACAAGGGTGCATGTTTGTACCTAAACGAAATGTGACAATAGGGAATATTTTGGCTCCCAGTATGTTACAGACAGCAAGTACTTCTGGCTCATCTTGGTTAAAGCATAATGGTACCTTCAAATGTGGAAGAAAAGTATGTACCTCTTGTGATCACATCAATATTTCACCCACATTTAGGTCCCATGTAACAGGTGAGGAGTTCCCGACTAGGGGATGCATAAATTGTAGGAGCAAATTTGTCATCTACATCATAGAATGCACCCAATGTAGGAGACAATATACAGGTAGGACCACTAGGGAGGTAGGCAAACGTGTAAAAGAACACCTGTCTTATATTTCTAGTAAAAGAACATGTTCAGCTCTCTCCACTCATTTTATTGAGTACCATAACCAGGATGTCACAACTTTTAAATGGCAGGCCATTGAACAAATTGGCACACCACCAAGGGGTGGAGATAAGTTGTCCATCTTAAGTAAACAAGAAATCTATTGGATTTTTAAAACAAAGAGTCTTTTGCCTTATGGTTATAACTCAGAGTATGATGTTATAAACTACTGGCAAAAATAAACCATTGTAATTGGCTATATTTCATTATTTCTATTCTACTATTATTAAGTTGTTTAACTGATTATAGTAATGAACACTAGAAAACAGTGAATTATTGGACATATTAAATTAGTTATATATATACACACTTATTTTCCCCTATGGTCCCTGACGGGTCTACATAACAATTGCCCCAATGCATAAGACAATACACATTTTTATCCACAAATATATTTAGTTATCTATGATTGATGGATCCTTTTTTGATCACATATTAATATTATTTGATTGTGATCTGTTTGTGGATAATATATGCCTAATGAACTTAATTTAAATCAGGTTGAAATTTAGTAAGGCATAGAGTATGTACCTTATGTGTAGGCAAGTTAGTATAGATGTACGCATATATGTATGGGTGTATGTATATGTGTATATATGTATATGTGCATGTGTATGTATGTATGTATATATATATATATACGGAGTCATCAATTCCTTACAATGTGATTAGTCTTTTATAATGTGTTCTACACTTTGTTCAATCTCTAAAAGCATTGTTATCCCCAATTATATGCAGTGTATATATGTATATAAAATTTAAGTTTCAATTTTTTTATTATTTGTAATATACATCTTCATCTATTTGTTCACTTATTAAGTGTTTACTATCTGCACAAAATGTAATAGGTATGTATAGGGTTAAGTTTGAAGTCTCGTTGTTTTAACCAATGAACATGTAGTGTTAGACTTAAAAGGTGCACCCTTTAACAGGTGTTATTCTATGATTACGGTCAATACGACCGAAACCGGTCAGAAGTTTTTTTGTCTTCACTAACCCAGTGTTTGTTGTATGTTGTCTTCATACAATTTTAAGGAATAAAGCGACAACTGATTTTCAACTACTTGTTCTGGATATACTTCTTTTTACATATTTTCTGTGGATTGTGGGGAATCCACTTTTTTGCCTAGAACAAGAACTTTTCAAGTCTGTTGGATATCCAAAAATAACCTCCTCCAGGACTTGCGCTATAATTATGTCTAGCTTGAATAGCGGTATTGAGTTATCAATCCCCACTACATAAAGATTACCTTCGAGATTTGGGCACAGGTCGTTTACAAGGAAGAATTTTCAAAAACGGGACTGCACCATCTGATTGGTTACAGAGTCCCCCAGCTGACGGTGACGTCATCAAGGATATCACCTTGTGGATTTGGACACAAGTCGCTCGATACGAAGAATCTTCAATAGAGGGACTGCACCATCTGATTGGTTATGAGTCCCCCAGCTGACGGTGACGTCACCAAGAGCACGAGCAGTTTGGGCTGTGGATTGGCCAGTTCCTGAGCACGTGGTACGCCACAACAGAGCTAGCACAGCAAGAAGGTTTTTTACCGTCTGTGCAAGTATGCTATCTTAGGACACCGGCTTACTTCTACTACAGTTCGAGACTTTACATCTCTATATTTGGTGGGTGAGTGAACATACCGCTAGCTCCTAAAGCTTTGATCTCTTTAGCGCATAGGTATTGCTGTTCTAGTACTTAACATCTAGACTCACATATTGCCGGCTACGGGTTTAAAACGCAGCACGGACCCCTGCACTATGGCTTTTATGAACTTTTGTGGGTTATGAACTCGTTCAGCATCGTAGTACCATTAGCAATATATTTATTTGCTAAATTCATAACAGACACCACGTCCTCATGACTGGTTTGCCAGTCTATTGTGTTTGTTGGTTAATATTGTTATCTTATATTGTTTACCTCTACCCCCCTCCACTACCTTGTCTGCATGCCTATAATATATATCAATTCAAATGAGCAATACATACCAAAGGTTATTATATACAACACACATACGTTATTTAAATACTGAGCAAAATACCCACAAACATACATATAGGGATACTGCTGAGCAGGTGCTGGTCAGGACTCACATACACACACACACACACACATAGAGAGAGAGAGGGATAATGGGCAGGACTCACACACATACTACTCACACACACACATAGAGAGGGATAATGGGCAGGACTCACACACATACATACTCACACACATACATACTCACACACACACATAGAGAGGGATAATGGGCAGGACTCACACACATACATACTCACACACACACATAGAGAGGGATAATGGGCAGGACTCACACACATACATACTCACACACACACACATAGAGAGGGATAATGGGCAGGACTCACACACATACATACTCTCACACACACATAGAGAGGGATAATGGGCAGGACTTACACACACACACACACACACACACTTAGAGAGGGATAATGGACAGGACTTACACACACACACACACTTAGAGAGGGATAATGGGCAGGACTTACACAGACACATAGATAAGGACACTGGGCAGAACCTAAACAAACTCACAGAGGTATTGGGCTGTACACACACACATACAGAGGGGTACAGGGCAGTAAACACACACACACAAGGGTACTGGGCAGGGCACACACACACAGAGGAATACTTGGTTAAGACGTACACAGAGGGATACTGGCAGGACACACACAAGGATACTTAGGATAAACACACATAGAGGGATACTGGGCAGGACTTACACACAGATACAGGGCAGGATACACACAGTCAGATACTGTGCAGACAAACACAGAAGTATACTGGGCAGGACACACCACACACAGAGTGATACCGACAGAACACACACAAAGATACTTAGGCAGGACTCACACAGAGGAATACTGGGCAGGACACACATACAAATACTGGGACAGGATACATACATACAGATTACTGGGCAAGACACAATCAAATATAGTTAGGCAGGACACAGAGCCAGATACTTGGCAGGACACAGAAACATAGGGATACTGGGCAGGACACCCACTGAGGGATACTGGGCAGGAGAAACACACTTATACTGTATAGGATACATACAGGGCTAGATTACGAGTGGAGAGCAATATTGTGCTTATGCGAAAGCAATATTTGTGCTCCATTCAGTAATTTACGTGCGCTGTTATTACAAGTGCAGCGTAATGTGAACGCAACCTTGCAATTCCATAGCCTTCAATGGGTGCATTGGTTTCATGCCGGCCGACACAGCAAAGCACCTAGCGCAGCACAGGGGGCAGCACAGGGGGCAAATCCTGCATCATTGGGCAACAATAAATCAATATATATGTATATGGTTCCAATATCATTTGTATGCCGATGACACCCAAATTTACTTCTCTGCACCAGAACTATCTCCTTCCTTGCTAACCCATGTCACTAACTGTCTTTCTCACATCTCTTCCTGGATGTCCTCTCACTACCTCAAGCTAAATCTCTCCAAAACTGAGCTCCTCATTTTCCCCCCTTCTTCCAAAATCTCCACCCCCAATATCTCTATAACTGTCGACAACTCCATCATTACCCCTACCCCGCATGCCCGATGTCTCAGGGTCACATTCGACTCAGATCTTTCCTTCACTCCTCACATTCAGTCACTGGCTAAAGCCTGCCGCTTCCACCTTAAAAACATCTCTAAAATTAGACACTTCCTTACACAAGACACAACTAAGATTTTAATCCACTCTCTCATTCTTTCCTGCCTCGATTACTGCAACTCTGTCCTCTCTGGTCTCCCCACCTGCCGCCTAGCTCCTTTACAATCCATATTGAATGCCTCTGCCAGACTCATCTTCCTTACACGTCGCTCTTCATCTGCTGCACCTCTCTGCCAATCCCTTCACTGGCTTCCTCTTGCCTCTAGGATCAAACACAAAAATTCTCATTCTGACATACAAAGCCCTCAACTGCACTGCTCCCCCTATATCACAGATCTTGTCTCCAGATACTCTCCTTCCAGTCCCCTTCGCTCTGCTCATGACCTCCTACTCTCCTCCTCTCTTGTCACCTTATCACACTCCCGTTTACAGGACTTCTCCAGACTGGCTCCCATCTAATGGAACTCTCTGCCTCGCTCCACAAGACTCTCTTCTAATTTTAAAAGCTTCAAGTGCTCCCTAAAGACTCTACTGTTCAGGGACGCATACAACCTACGCTAACCTTTCCTAATACCAGTTCCTCTCCTCCACTGCAATCCCCTGAACCCTCTTAGCATGTAAGCCTAATAGTCCAGCTGTTTGTAGATCACCTTCTTAAGAGCTGACTACAACAGTGCAACTATTGGCAGGGCCCTCTACCCTATAATTGTTTTGTTGTACTCCCCCTTTGTTTATAGCGCTGCGGATTCTGTTGGCGCTCTACAAATAACCGATAAAAAAAAAAAAAAAAGGTTCTATACATAAAAATATATATATATAATATATGTGTTTATATGTGTATTTACACATATTAATACATAAATATATATGTATATATGCATATACATATACTGTATATTTATAGTGAAAACACAATACCCCATTGACATCCATGTAAAGGCACTTTCTCCTCACTTCAACACCTTATAACTGCTTTGTGTTACTCTACTGTCCTCTTTATTTTGGGGGCAATTAGAGCAACTTTTTTTATTATCCAGAGATCTAATCTTTGGTTAATGATTTCTAGTGCAAAGTGTAACTGCAAGCTCGTGGTCACATTAACCAGGCACTTGTAATGGCTGGTTCTTTATCGTGCACCCATAAATGGTCAAATTTGCTTCTTTACAGGTTAAGCTAAGATAGTGGTCCACTCGTAATCTGGCCCACAGTCAGATACTGGGTAGGACACACACAGAGGGATACTGAGTAGGGAACACACACACACATACAGAGGGATACTGTATAGGGCACACACACAGAGGGATACCAGCAGAACACAAACAAGAATACTTAGAAAGGACACTTGCAGAGGTATACTGGACAGGACACACACAGATACTGGACAGGACACAAACAGACAGATAATGGGCAGGACACACACAGAGGGATTCTGGGCAGGACACATACAGAGGGATACCAGCAGGGACACACACAAGGATACTTAGGCAGGACACATGCAGATGGATACTGGGTAAGACACACACAGTTGCTGGACAGGACACACACATAGAGGGGACACTGGGCAGGGACACACACAGATACTGGACAGGATGCATACAGACAGATACTGGGCAGGACACACACACAGATACTGGACAGGATACATACAGACTGATACTGGGAAGGACACACTCACAGAGAGATACCGGCAGAACACACACACAGATACTGGACAGGATACATACAGACAGATACTGGTTAGAACACACACAGAGGGATACTGAGCAGTACACATACAAATACTGGACAAGATACATACAGTCAGATACTGGACAATACACACACACACAAACAGAGGTATACTGGACAGGACACACACAGGGGGATACCAGCAGGAAACACACAACGATACTTAGGCAGGACACACACAGAGGGATACTGGGCAGCACACACCCAGATACTGGAGAGTATACATACAGACTGATACTGGGAAGGACACACTCACAGAGGGATACTGGGTAGGACAGACACACAGATACGGGACAGGATAAATACAGAGAGATAATGGGCAGTACACACACAGAGGGATACTGGGCAGGATACACACACACATAGGGATACTGGGTAGGACACACACACAGATATTGGGCAGGATACATACACACAGAGGGATACTGGGTAGGATACACACACACAGAGGGATACTGGGCAGGATACACACACACATAGGGATACTGGGTAGGACACACACACAGATATTGGGCAGGATACACACAGGTAGATACTGAGCAGGACACACACAAGGATTCTCAGGCAGGACACACACAGAGGGATACTGCACAGGATACATACAGATACTGAGCAGGATACACACAGAGGGATACTGCACAGGATACACACAAATACTGGGCAGGATACACACAGAGGGATACTGTGCAGGACACACACACATAAATATACTAAGCAGGACACACACAGAGGGATACTGCACAGGATACACACAGATACTGAGCAGGACACACACAGAGGGATACTGCATAGGATACACACAGATACTGGGCAGGATACACACAGAGGGATACTGTGCAGGACACACACACATACATATACTAAGCAGGACACACACAGAGGGATACTGCACAGGATACATACAGATACTGAGCAGAATACACACAGAGGGATACTGTGCAGGACACACACAGAGGGATACTGCACAGGATACACACAAATACTGGGCAGGATACACACAGAGGTATACTGTGCAGGACACACACACATAAATATACTAAGCAGGACACACACAGAGGGATACTGCACAGGATACACACAGACACTGGGCAGGACTAACACAGAGGGGTACTGGCAGGACACAAATACACACACAGATACTGGGCAGGATACACACAGAGGGATACTGTCCAGGACACGGACACACAGACAAACAGATACTAGGCAGGACACAGAGGGATAATGGGCAGGACTAACACAGAGGGGTACTGACAGGTCACACACACACAGTGCTACACTACGAGTCAATCATATTTCTACTGCCATCTTCATCTAAAAATAAAAAAATACACGTTTTGCTTCCATATTAGGTTTTATTATATTCCAGATAAACATTTTCACATAGCATAGCATAGGTCCAGTAAAATACTGAAAGTTTAAAGGGACATTATACACCAAAATAAATAAAGGCTATTTAAATAAAGCATTAAGTATAAATCAAATTTGCAATTGGACATGCATTACCTAATTTGCAGCTAACTCTCTTAAAAAATGGGAAAAACCCATGCAGGGTGTTTCACCGAATATGTAAACATACGTACTATACTCTAATCACTGAGCTGGGACTTCCGGGGCGGAGCTTAGAGGATACGGCAGCTTGCACGCCGTCGGAGCACCCTAAGCTAGAGTTCAAGCACCGCAGCGCCATAAGCCCTTGTTTGGAGGATAGCGGTTCCAGATTGGGCGTGCGAACTAGCATCTGTGGTTCGCTAGGCGCCGGAAGTCTACGGCAGGCGTTTTGGCCGACTTCGCCACGGCCATTTGTTTGGTGTATCAGGAACCTTTCCGGGAGACCCAGCCGATATAATACCGGGAGGCAAAGTGATCACAAGCCGGTTCAAGGAGAGAGCGGTTCCAGAAGTTCTCAGAGCCTGTAGGAGGGCTTCGAACCTGAGCAGGAAAACTCCTGATTAAGAAGCCACCAGCGAGGAGGAAAAAAGCGGATCAACACACAGAATTACGGGACAACAGCAGTAAGCTCGGCCCAGGCACCCCCAGGAGGACAGTCGGCAGTAAGTGCAAGTACTGGCTAAAAGTTGCTGAGGTATGCCATATATGTTTACCCCCGGGTGGGCTTGTAACTGATAATCATAAACAGTTGGAATTGCAAAAGTTTTGACCACCGGGGAGTGCGATAAAGTGAATTAGGCAAGACCAAAATCCACAGCAGACTAGTCCAAGCCTGGTTACAGGGGGTCAGCAGTGGTAGTCTTGGCCAAAGAGCTTTATTGGACTATATTAAACTCCAGGGGTGCGGGATCTCCAACCCATCTACAAAGGATTCTACTTAAAAAGGGCAGTTCGTGGAGTTGACCCGTGTATCAGTATGTGGTAAAAGGACAGGCCCTGTTAGATGGTAGCGGGCTAGAGAGTTGGGAAGGAAGAATTACCTTGTAAGCTCCAGAGTAAGCACCATCCAAGATACAGGGGATTGCCTGTCAGAACTGTTATAAGGATTTTAAGGATCCTATAGTCTATGGAGACCAACACTAAGGTTTAGAAGCCTAGAGAAAGAAGTCACCCAAAAGAAAAGAGGGCGCCTCCCTAGAAAACAGACTCTTTGTTTTGTTTTTTCCCCCTGTTATCCTTTTTTCCTTGTTCTCTGGTGCGCCTTATTGAAAGAGACATTCTGCTATATTACCGTGATGTATATTGAAGTATTGCAATTTATATATACTGATATTATATGGTATCTTTAGCAAGTATACGAAGAGGTTATATATATATAAGATGTAAAAGCTTTTTTTGGTGAGCAAGTATAAAATCTCATCAGATAGCAGCCTGTAAAGGTTCAGGCTGATGTGCTTTATTGCTTATTTTTTGAAGTCATTATAGAGGGGATGTGTACACCTTAAAGTATAGAATTACTGTACCTAAATAAGGGGTCTGATAAGTAAATGCAGTACGGTCTTCCTCTGCAAATTACAGCTGGGGATAAGATATCATTGAAATAATCTAATCATAAGGGCTAGATACTCTGTAAACTGAAAAGAATCCAGCTGACTAGAAAGCTCCCAAAACAGATAAAGCAGGGCTACAGGGCTCTGAGTTACTGAGTTAAACCAGGTCTAAAACAAGTAAATCTGTACAGACAAAGAATCAGACTGGTAGGGGCAAGGCAAGCTTAAAGGGTGGTCTTTCTTTGCTCTTTTTCTTCTCTTTATTTCCTTTTCTTTCTTTCTTTCTTTCTTTTTTCCCTCCCTTATCTTTTTTCCCTTGATAGCACTTATACACCGTTTTTTCTTCTCACTCTCTAAAAAAAAAAAAAAAAAAAAAAAAAAACACAATCTGGCCAGCAGAGTATACTGACCAAAGGTTTGCTGTCTTCACTGTTGTGCACATCTATAAGCACTGACACAATATAATTTGGACACAGACGATCCCAGTTAATAGGATCCTTATTCTCCCCAAGACATTAGTTTAGGAGAGACAGAGATACTGCACTATCCTATACGGATATTTAACACGAATACTGTTTCTTTTTTTTACATACTTTTTTATATATGGACAAATATATTAAAACAAAATCTCCAGCCATGCCCCCCAAAATTAAAGATAAAAAAAAAACTCTAACAAAAGTACAGACGTAATGACAGAAATCAACCTAGATGATTCACATGTAAATGTATCAGATTCACAAGGGCTTCTGCAACAGATTTCAGACTTACTACTACCACAATTTAACAACATAAAACAAGAAATTTCTATTTTATCCCATGAAATAAGACAATTTGCCAGTAGGCTAAATGAAGCAGAATTAAGGATATCAAGTGTAGAAGACCAGGTACACAATGTAGACCAGACAGTCCATCAGCACAGTAAACAGATGCTTGCTATGCAAAACAAAATTGAAGACCTGGAAGATAGAGCCCGCAGGAATAACATCAAGATAGTGGGGCTCCCAGAGTCTAGTGAATTTAAAGATCTAATCATATTCGCTTCTAAAACCTTACCACAAAGTTTAGGGATACCTTTGGAGGAGCTACCGATAAAGATAGAAAGAGCACATAGAATAGGCAGCAGGAGAGAAGATCAGGAACATTTAAAGGGTAGACCTATCATGATTAAAGTGCTGAACTTTCAAGATAAGGTTAGTATATTCAGACAATACCGTAAACAACAAGAATTCAGGATAGCTAACAGCAGGATTTTCCTATTCCAAGACTTCTCAGCGGAAACAGCTAATAAGAGGCGTGAGATGGCTCCCTACTGCACCAAGCTTATTGAAGCTAAATGGTCAGTGTGGATGATTTATCCAGCCAAAATATGTGTAGAAATGAATGGGGCAGTAAGGACTCTTCTGACAGCTACAGAGGCTAAAGAGTTCTGCCAAGAACAGGGTTTGTGACAGTATTTTAGATTAGCTAAAATACTGTAAAGGTAACATGATGACCAAACAAGTTATGGTTTTTGATGTTTTTAGTTATTATGTGAAAGCTCTGTGGAATGCTATGTGGAACACTGTTTTTGTTTTTTATTATTTGATTTTACAGTTTGTGCTTGCAGGATATGGTGGTCTGGTGTGGCGGAGGGTGGAGGTGGGATTAGATGCAAAAGTAGAGAAGCCCATGTTTCTGATAAGAGGGCTTTGGCCTAAAAAAAAAGGATGACAGAGAAAACTAGTTTCTTATCTTGGAACGTAGGTGGAATTACTTCACCTACAAAGAGAAAATTAATTATAAAAGAATTAGGAAAACTTAAGCCAAGTGTAGTATTATTACAAGAGACGCATTTAAAGCCCATTGAAGCTGAGAAATTAAAGAGTAAATGGGTGGGGGAAGTAATAACATCACCATATTGTGGTAGGAAAAAAGGGGTAGCTATTCTCTTTAATAAACATAGTGAATATCAAATTATAAACCGAGAAATAGACAGTCAGGCGAGATTTATAATCTTGGAGGTACAAATGGATAATCTAAACGTGGTGATATGTAACGTTTATGGCCCAAACAAAATGGATGAGGAATTCTGGGAAGGATTGAATAACAAACTGATCAAATATATAGGGAAGAACATTATTGTAGGGGGGGATTTTAATCTGACGCCTGTACCCCTATTAGATAGGCTTAAATGTAGTCAAACTAGGAACATTAAAAAAGAAGGTAGACTCTTTAAGAATTTTATGAAAGGACTTAGATTACAGGACATATGGCGGAAGCAAAACCCTGATGTGCGTGCATTCTCATGTCTATCCAAAACATTTAAGACTCTCTCAAGAATCGATTTTTTTTTAATCTCAGAAAATATGTTAGGCTTGAATTTGAAAACTGACATTAAAGAGATATGTATTTCAGACCACGCAATTATAACATTAGAACTCCAGAATATAGCTCAGGCTAGGGGGGGGGGGGATAATAGACTCAGATTTCCCAGACACTTAGTGCATAATATACACTTTAATAATTATATTATAGAAAAATGGAAGGAATATAAATATTATAATAGAGGCTCCATAGGTAAACGTGAGATATATTGGGAAGCAGCCAAAGCATACTTCAGAGGAGTTATTAAAGCTTATATGTGTAAATGGAAGAAGAAAAATAGGGAGCGTGAGTCCCAATTAAATAACCAACTTAAAAACACATATATAGCATACATAAGCAATGCTAACCCTCAGACCTGGCTCAAATATCAGAATAGTAAACAGGAGAAAGAGATATTTGCAAAACAATTGATCATACAACAAGATAAGAAAGATAATGCTAAATATAGAGGTCTATACGGAAGATCTGCCAAATATATAGCTAGATTAACTAAAATGCAGAGACAAAGAAACTATATAACAGCCATTAAAGTAGGCCCACATAGAGTAAGTATGACCAATGAGGTGAAGGAAACAATGTTCAAATATTTTAAAGAACTCTATACAAGTACTTCGGTGGATACTCAGTGCAAATTAGAATTCTGGGAGCAAATAGAAACTGAGAAACTCGGAAAGATAGATAGAGATAGGCTGAATCTTCCGATTTCGGAGGAGGAAGTAAGGCAGACGATAAACCAGTTAAAAAGTAATAAGGCACCGGGCCCTGATATGTTACCAGCCGAATTCTATAAAATGTTATCCGCTGAGATTACGCCCACCCTCACCAACCTTTTTAACAGCTACTTTTTAAAAGGGGAAATGCATTCCAAATATTTTGCGGCATCCTCTATCACATTAATTCTGAAAAAAGGTCGAGATCCGGAAAACCCTGGATCTTATAGACCGATATCATTGTTAAACAGTGACTATAAGATTCTAACCACTATAGTAGCTAACAGACTTAAAAAAATTCTACATAAAATTATCCATATTGACCAAGTAGGCTTCATGACTGGACGTAACCCAGCTAGAAATATCCGAAAAGTACTTATTACCCTAGACCAATGCTTTCAAGAGGCTAAACAAAACCTAAGTAAAGATATGCCAGACCAAGCTGTATTGGCGATAGATGCTGAAAAAGCCTTCGATGCCATAACCTGGGATCATCTATTCACAGCACTAGAAAAGTTCGGAGTGCAAGGAAATATTGAATCTTTTATAAAACTCATATATAGGAATCCGACATCCAATCTAATTATTAATAATGAAACTACACCAGATATTACGCTTAAAAAAGGCACAAGACAAGGGTGCCCACTATCACCCTTGCTTTTTAATCTGTCAATAGAACCAATAGCCATCAGGTTAAGGAAAGAATTAGAAGGTATCAAAATTTTCCAACAGAAGATAGTACTATCGCTATTTGCAGATGACCTTTTACTATTTATCTCAGATACCTCAAAGAGTATTAAGCAACTCTTAAAGATTATAAGTCACTTTAGTTCATTTTCAGGGTATAAAGTGAATGTAGACAAATCAGAAATTATGTGGCTTCGAGGCGTAAATCAGAACCACAAAGGATGTCCCTTTAGAGAAGTAGATCAGATCAAGTATCTAGGTCTAATCATTACTAAAAACCCGAAACATTGGTATGATAAGAATATTACCCCATGCCTGGATAAATGTATTGCAGACTGTAAAAGATGGAGAGAGCTGCCTATTAATATTACAGCTAGAGTGACGCTAATTAAAACAATAATCTTCCCTCGTATATTATATCTCATGCAGAATATCCCCATTATAGTTAAACAGAAAGATCGTGTTAGATTCAATAAGATGTGCAGTAATTTTATATGGGCGGGAGGAAAAACAAGATGCTCAGCAGAAATATTAGCTCTCCCATTCAAAGCTGGGGGATTAGCGCTACCTAATCTTCAACTATATAATTTAGCTGCTGTAGTGAAATATGCCATGGATTGGATTATTGAGGGGGACTTTGTGACATGTGGAGCATTAGAGGCAGATATATGTGCCCCACATGTGCCCAAAGCACTCCTACATTGTGAGATAAAAAATCTCCCAAAAGGAATCTTGCAGAGGTTAACGTTTAATAATGTAATAGTGGCCTGGCATAAACTAGGTAAATTAATAGGAGTTAATATGTGCATATCCAGATATCTGCCGATCTTAGGGAATCCGAAATTCAACTTAGGATGGAGTGGATATGGAGTCTTTCATAGATGGCGCAGGAAGGGCATTATCAATCTGGTACAGCTTGAGGATAATGCAATACATATAATCAAATCTTTTGAAGAATTAAGTAGGGAATATCAGCTGCCCAAGACAGACTTTTTTGCCTATCTACAAATCAGGCATTTCTACAATGAACAACAAGCCAGGCATGGGAAAGATTGGTCCCTAGGAGGGCTAGATAAAGTGATCAGAATCTTTGCACAGAAGAAATATGCAATTAGGCTGATTTATAATTTTCAAATGGAGCATAAAATAGAAATACAATTACAGATACTGGAAAGCAAATGGGGGAGACTATATCCTCTGCAAACAAGGGCAGAACTACCAGATAGTCTTAGGATAGTAGTAAAGACAACTAAGGTTACTACCTGGAGAGAGTCACATTTTAAGATAATTAATCAGTTATATATAACTCCTAATAAAATAGCAAGATGGTATAAAAATATGGAGATAGTTTGCTATAAATGTAGTGCTAAAGACGCAGACTTGGAACATTGTCTTTACAGCTGCCCAAAAATCTGCCAATTCTGGCAACAGATACTATATTGGCTTAATAAGTGGTTAGACCAAAAACTTCAAATAAATAGTAAAATGGTGCTCCTCTTATACAAGGGAATAGACTGGCACGAGAACCCTTACCTGATCAACACAGCACTCCTTCAAGGGAGAGCACTGATACTAGCTAATTGGAAATCACCAAAAGCACCCAGTGTTAGGCAATTTGTAAAAGAGATGATGAACCAAATGATACTGGAGCAATATGAGATTTGTAGCGATGCAGAGAAACCTATCAAGAGGTTCTTTCGTAAATGGCTGAAAATAATTGAAGCCCAGTCACTAAGTACTCAACTCCAAATTATCAAACCTTTAATTAGATCTAACACAGTTAAATCCTGGATAATTAATAATGAGCTACCAAATAACTGGAGTAGGCTTTTATAAAATACCCCGTAAGATATATTTCTCTAGACTCCATGGGCTTCTACCTCTACCCTCGGTCACGCCAGAAACAAATTTGAGGATATGCATGAAAGGGTTCCAAGCATCCTTCTGCAAGTTCTCACTGTATTTATTTTAGTGTTTCTTTTCTTTTTACCCCTGTTAATTTTGTATGTTCTTTTTTTTTTTTTTTTTTTTTTTTGTTCTTGGTTGTTTTTTTTTTTTTTTTTCCTTTTCCTTTTTTTTCTTGTTCGTTTGTTGTCCCCCAGATTGCTAAATGGCGCAACTAAAGGGGAATTTCAAGAATGTTGATTATAAGTGAACTTGTTAGGAAAGCCAAGGATTAAGGATTATGGAAACTGTGCAACATAGATACTGAATGTCCTTGTCCTTATATATTTGTAATTGTAAGCATATAAAATAATAAAAAGATTAAAAAAAAAACTGAGCTATTGTTTTCCCCTTAATCCCTAACTAACTGCCTACAGACAGGAAGTCATTAACTGACATGCCTGACTCACTGAAGCTGCAGCTGCACTAAGTTATATGAGGTCTGCTGAAGCTGTTGTTTTATTTGTAAAATAAGAAAAGTAAAAGATACACAGAACTGCTCAAAGCTCTCCAGCTTTAGTCAAAATACCACTTGTTGGCATCTGGCCCTTAGGTAGAATTAATTTAAAATTTAACTTTTGTTTAAATATAATTTGAGTAAACCATTTAAATAAGCCAGATTTCATTTTAAAATGATTAGCTTTTGATGATTGTTGATGTAGAATCTGCTGAATCTTCCTCATTGAAATGTAAGATAAGAGAAGAGAAATAATCTTAGGATGAGAATTCATTTTTTAGAAGAAATTGGATGACTGCAATATTATTATTATTATTTGTTTGTATAGCGCCGTAAAATTCCAAAGCGCTAGATGTCATAGGTTGAAAACTATTTGAAGAGATATGGGCGCCGATTTAACAAGGGCTGAATGACCCCTGATCCCCCTGTTTCTGCGGGATATGGCCGCAAATCTGCCATTTGATAATTCGGCCTCATGGTATGATATATATATATATATATATACATACAGTATATATACAGTATATACTATATATATACATATATTATATGTGTGTGTGTGCGCGCACATATTTATTTATGTTTTTATATGTGTATATTATATTTGCATTTACAAATATACACACACACATATATATATATATATATATATATATTTATATATATATATATATATATATATATATATATATATATATAAGTGCATTGGAGTCAAGTAGCTGAAAACATAAAAATCATATTTAAGCAATATTTATGTTTAATAAATTGCTTAACTATGTATGTGCTGCAAATATTTCACATTCCAATGTTCTTCACATAGGGGAATATGTTCTAAGTATTTATATATATATATATATAAGTACATATATACTATATATATATATATGTACATATATACTATATATATATATATATATATATATATATATATTGGTATGAAAATACCATCATATATATATATATATATATGTATTTATGAATAAATAGAACATTTTATTCTATTTAAAGAACATCAGAATATGAAATATTAATATTTAATGTCTGTTAGCGCACTTGAAAAAATGTGATTGGGTTTGCGCGATTTGTTGGCTGCTATATTTTTTTCCATTTTTCATGCTTCAATTAAGTCTATGGGGGAATATGTTACTGTGATATTCTAACTTCGGCTTTAACGATAGTGCAAAATCTTTTTACTGCAACTTGTAATACCCTTGGTACTCAAAGTGCAAAGAATCTTTCTTCTAGCGGAGTTAGCGCGTGAATGGGAGCAATAAACAGCGCTCCGCTCATAATCTAGCCCAATATCAGCCACTGAGAATTAATATTAAGTACTTGCCTGATACTGTTGCTGTTTAATTTTTCAGAGAAACTTAAGTACAACAAAGATTAAATCTGTTAAAAAATATATGGCAAACAAAATGGTTTACAATTTTTTTTTTTTTCAGATGTATTGCATTCATGATCCAAAGACAAAAAAACAGGCGTGGTGCTACAAAAGCCAATGTATAGTTTTCTTATTTACATATATATACTGTATATATACAATCATGAATTTCCAAATACATACAGTGCAAAATTATGAAAATCTGACTGGCCTCCACAAATTGAAAAAAAAATAAATCCTCAAACTGCTGACACCAAAGGGGTTATTATCTAAAAAGAGACTGAGCAATGTACATAGACATAGCTATGATTATGTTCTTTCTATTGGAAAAACATGTTTGTGTTTACATACGGTGAGTAGAATAACAATTACCTCAGAAGAAGTGTTTGATAATCGCTCTTCCATTTAGAGCTTCATGTGCTATATGGTATTGCTGTGTGGGCAGATAAGGTTTATCATTCTCATTATCCACTTCACGGTACTCATGCACCTGGATTTCGTTAGTAGGTCCTGCAGCTTTGAGGCGTTGTGAAGGCAGCAGTAAGGTATCACAATCTGTATGACCTTTAAATCAAAGTGTATGTAAAACATTTAATTAAATTGAGACTATGAAATCATGTATTTCTCAAACACATTTTTATGTAAGTGACTTTTATAGTTAAAACATCATTCTTTTAGGTGAAAGATTTGAACAATTCTAAAACTGTAAATTATCTATTTAATGTTTTTGCATGTAGATATTTTTTTATTGATTTTTCTAATTTTATTAATCACAAACAATTATATTGATTTATAGCCAGAAGTTATATTTCTCAATCAAAGATAAAAAATATAGATGTTCTGAAATTAAATTGCACTACAAAAAAATTCTTAAATTACTATGATATATTATTAAGTTCTGTGGGTTGGGGGTTCATTTTAGAATTTACATCTTTTTAACATGTGATTGCAACCTAAACTCTGACATTAAAGTATTTTTTGCCATTTAATTTCCTATTTTAAATTGTAAGAAATGAATGTGTATGCACATGTGTTGTGTGTGTCTTCTGGTGTGTGTGTGTTTTGTGTATGTACTGTCTGTGTGTAGTCTTCTAGTATGTGTTTGTTGGTGTGCATATTGTGTGCAGTGTGTGTAGTGTTTGTTAGTGTATATATACTGAGGGAAACCACTGCAGGTACTCACTCCCTTTATGCTACAGCACCACACAGAAAGTGTCTGGGACTACACCTCCCACAAACCCCTGATGCCAAAGCTCTGTCTACTGCATATCTTTATTTATTTTAAAGATGGGTGCTTCTACTGAGCATGGGCATGATATATAGGAATACGAGTTTCAAAGATTTAAATATCAGAATATATTTCTGCTAAAACACTTTATAAACAATAAAATGTTTCTTTATACCAAATTTCAGAAATATTGGTAAAGATTTTTTAGCCGTAAATTTGTATAATTGCTTCTCTAGCTCTTTACATTAAAATGTACACTCTCCACACTTAACAACTCCCAAATTATGTAACCCTTTTATTAAAAGATGCATTAATTTCTAGAAAATGAGGGCTCCCACAAAACTGACAAAGGCATTAAAGGGATACTAAACCCAAATTTTTTCTTTCATGATTCAGATAAAGCATGACATTTTAAGCAACTTTCTAATTTACTCCTATTATCATTTTTTCTTCTTACTCTTGCTATCTTTATTTGAAAAATAAGGCATCTTAACTAAGGAGCCAGACAATTTTTGGCTCAGAACATGGAACAGCACTTGTTTATTGGTGTGTGCATTTAGCCACCAATCAGCAAGCACAACCCAGGTTGTGAACCTTAAATGGCCCGGCTTCTAAACTTTTGGATTTTCAAATAAAGATATCAAGAGAATAAAGACAATTTAATAATATGAGTAAATTAGAAAGTTGCTTAAAATTGCATGCTCTATCTGAATCATGAAAGAAAAAATTTGGGTTCGGTGTCCCTTTAACTCATCCAGTCTAAAGTTTCAAACACACGAACAGTCCCACAAAACTTAAAAGGACATGGAAATTGAACTTAAACTTTCATGGTTCAGATAGAGCATACAATTTAGAAATGTTTCAGCTTTCTTCTGCTGCATAATTTACTTAAAGGGATATAAAACCCCAAACATTTTCTTTTGTGATTAAGACAGAGCACACCATTTTAAAGAAAGTTTCCAATTTACTTCTATTATAAAATTGTATTTGTTCCCATGATATTCTGTGTTAAAGAGATACCTAGGTAGACATCTGGAGCACTACATGGCATGAAAAAGTGCTGCCATCTAGTGCTCTTGCAAAAGGAAAACATTCTTGCAAAACTGCTGCCATTTAGTGCTCCAGAAATGCATCGGCTCCTAAGCATAAGACCCTGCTTTTAAGCAAAAGATACAAAGAGATCTATCTGAACCATGAAAGAAAAATTCTATAAGCTGGGTACTGGCAGATAGCAGATAGATTGTGGACAGCATTAGGAAGGGGAGGGTTAGAGATCTGTTTGGGATAGATCAGGCAGGTGGGAGGCTAAAGGGGGATCCTACACTGTAGAAAAATAAATAATTCAAATTAATTTTATTAAAAAAAAAAAAAGCTTCATATTGGTAGACTGTCTGCCAATGCCATTACTTATGGTGGTAGTCAGTGTGAGAGGGAGATGTTTGGGAGGGATCAGGGAAGTGGGACGTTTCAGGTGGGAGGGTAATCCCTGTATTAAAATACTATTACCCTTACCCGATAACTAATTAACCCCTTCACTGTCGGGAATTTCAGAAGTGTGGTGCACAGCTGCAATTAGCGTAATTCTAATTGCTAAAAACTAATTGCAAAGCCATACATGTCTGCTATTTTTGAACAAAGGAGACCCCAGAGATCATTTTACAACCATTTGTCTTATCACTGCAGTAGTTGTGTGTACATAATTCCAGTGAGAAACCTAAAGTTTGTGGAAAAGTTAAACATGTTTTTAATAAGATTACATTTGGTGGCAAAACAGTGGCATGCAACATACCAAAATAGGCTTAGATCAATACCTTGGGTTGTCTACTAAACAAATATATAGTTCTGATAGGTAAATTAAAATAAAATGCTCTATTTTCTGTTTAAATGGAGTGATAATGAAAAGAGATTAATGCTTATGGTATCCTTGATTAGCATACCTAGATAGGCTTAGATGTAGCATATGCCTCTTGTCCCTGGAAGTATTCAGGTGTGTCCCAGTAGTGCACGTTAGATATTTTCTTTTTACACCTTTGTCCCTAAACTTCAGCTGCACTACCATGTAGTTATAATATGCTGGATAATACTAAAGGTAAAGAATGGTAGTGGAGGGCATATTTGTGCATGTAACGTCTTAAGGGTTATGCTGCCTGACTGAGATGTGAAGCTGTGCTGTGTGTGAGTGTGCAAGATTGTTGCAATGTATGGGGTGGGGACTCTTACTTGTTATAAAAGAGCATGGATGCTGGAACACTTCCTCTTTCTTGTCTGCAACTGCTGGAGAAAGGATTTTTCCCCGCCCATCCCTCCCTTTCTGTTAATATGTTTAACTGTTTGTTTTCAGGGCAAGGGGCGGCACTGAGAGAACAGCTACCTCTAGGGTATACAATAGGGTATACAATAATAGAATTAAAATCTGCTAAGTACGGGAGATACCTGCACACATCAAACAAGAATTGCACTCTGAAAGCAATCCATAAAAGAAACCAGAAGATAAAACAAATAATAGATGTGGCGCTAAAAGCTAGGTATAAAAAATCCTTAAATTATAATTAATCCACTAATAGCAGATGCAACTGTGAGTTTCTACTGCCGACTAACTGAGAGGATCATTATTCTTCCAGAGCGCTCTGAGAATATCGGATTTCGAATCTCCCGCACTAGAACTGACAGTGTGAAAACCTCTCACTGATTGGAGGACCTAAACCACGTGACGGTTACAGTTATGTCACACGCCAAAGTTTGCCGACGGAGAAGAACAGAAACAAACAGCTACGAGAAGGGACCCGGACACCACAAACAAGGTGATTCACGTTCCCGGTTGAGACTCTGAATAAGAAGAGAGTCTGCCCGGAGGTAAGGTCCAGTAGCTTAAAGATACTCTATGTTCAGTGATATTAATCGTGCTTGATTGGATACACAGGACTGTTTGGAAACAGTGGAAATATATGTGTCTGTTTGGCCTAATGACCACTTAAAAATCCGAATACCACACTACTTTTTTCATTTAAAAACATTGTTTTGGCTAAAGACATCTAATAATACGACCAATCAGTTGGATTGGAACTTTTAATGATATATGCCTATGCAAGTTTAATATTTTAAATTTATACCACCGGTGGTTTTGTGAATGTCATTTATTTTTGTGTATATTTATGTATAATTAATTGTGTATATATTAAATATTTTATACTGAATCCTACTACTCACAATAGATTGTTTACTATATTATTTTAAGCAATTAACTTATTAGTGGATTAATTATAATTTAAGGATTTTTTATACCTAGCTTTTAGCGCCACATCTATTATTTGTTTTATCTTATTGGCTACCTCTAGGGTGGTTATAGGACTTTGGCAGGAGCATGCTTAATCAGACTCGCTGATTGTAAGTCCAAAGTGGTAATTTTTGGCTTCACTTCATTGACGTTTGTTGTGCGTCTTGTGTCTTAATGACCATTATGGTTCGGAGCATTTGGTGTTGAGGGTAAAAGTCACCAGCTGGCATGGCGTGGTCCCGTCCAAATAATTTTTATGGTTTCCACGAGGGTGTGGTCGAGCTAATGGGAGGGGCATGATGTTGCAAGTCGCAGCTTGTAACGCCTCTCCTCGCGGGCCTGCTGACCTAGAAACCCCTTGAGGATGATGCCAACCCCTGAAGGGCAATGCTCGGCAGGAGCATTTCAACAACCAATCTGGGCCGGTGACCTCACTACGCTTGTTCTAGATACTAAGTTACTTATAGGTATAAAATATAGATTAGGCTCAGATGCTGCCACCTTGAGTTAAGCCTTAAGCTTCACAGAAAAAAGTTTAGAGTTTTTTGCCTGGTTGTTTTAAATAAACGCGACCTTGCTCCATGGTCTTTTACCTCCAAACATGTGTCTGTGTATTATTGGGTAAGGTGGGAGTGAAGTCATGGCGATTTGACCCTTATGGTTATAATTGAAATATACTTAGGTGCATTTCAGTTAGAAATAGAAGCATTTTTACAATATACCTTATTAGCAAAAATAATTTTAGTAATAGTTATAATAGTTATTAATGTTTTTCAGTGGCTTAAGCGCATATCCTGTGAGGAGTGTGCACCAGTATTCAAACACCATGGTTGTTCAGAGATGTTGCTGTGGTATGTATTGTTTCTGAAGACATACTTTGTGTCATACACGCTACTGCTGACCCTAGGAGAACATGTGATGTTTGAATACTGATGCACAGGATATTTGTGTATGCCACAGAAAACAGTAATAACTTTTATTAGGAGTATTTTACTAATGGAAGTGTATTGCAAAACAAATGCTTATATTTCAAATTGAAATTTAGCTATGCACATTTAATTGTTGACCTTTCTATACCTTTAATGACAGAACGAATGATATCTAGTTAATATTCAGTGCTGAGTTATTATATACCCCTGTGATGAATATGGTTTTAATTATTTATACCCATTGAATTGTTACACGAGTTTTGCTACTTTTTGGGAGATACACAAATTATTCCATTCTCTCAGCAGAACAAACTGCATTAAAATAATAACTTTAGACTGCAGAAATATTTAAATATGGGGAAAAAAAACATACTACATTTTCTATAATATTCATGATTAACAACAGCATTATTTGGTATTTAAAACACACCTTATGGGTACGCATTATGCATCAGTTTGTCTTTCCAAAACCCCAAATTTAGGATTTAATATCTGTGTTTTTCCATAAATAATATTAACTAAAATGTTTGTCACCTTTGCATGGTCTTGTGATATATGTAGAAAACAAGTAGGAAATTAAATGTTTCTAATCAGAATTATTTAATATTTACTTGCATAACATATGCATGATCCTGCACAATTCTTATTCAATTAATTTAGTAAAAATAATTTAAAAAAAGCATATATAAATTTGCAAAGACAAGAAAAAGTTCAGTAACAGGTATCAACCTAATAGGTACAAAACAAAGAGAAAATACAAGGCAGGAACAAGAAACATTCCAGATCAGCGATTAGTATTAATACATCAAGAGACCAGTAACAGGATTTGAGGTCAAAGTTCAAAGCCAAGGGGGCCTATCTATCAAGCTCCGAATGGACTCGCCAGAAACAGCAGTTATGAAGCAGCGGTCACAAAGACCGCTGCTCCATAACCTGTCCGCCTGCTCTGAGCAGGCGGACAGACATCGCCGGAAATCAACCCAATCGAGTACGATCGGGTTGATTGACATCCTCCTGCTGGCGGCCCATTGGCCGCGAGTCTGCAGGGGGTGGCGTTGCACCAGCAGCTCTTGTGAGCTGCTGGTGCAATGCTGAATACAGCGAGCGGATTGCTCGCCGTATTCAGCGAGATCTGGCGGACCTGATCCGCACTGTCGGATCAGGTCCGACAGACCTCGCTGAATACGGCGAGCAATATGCTCGACGTATTCAGCATTGCACCAGCAGCTCTTGTGAGCTGCTGGTGCAATGCTGAATACAGCGAGCGGATTGCTCGCCGTATTCAGCGAGGTCTGGCGGACCTGATCCGCACTGTCGGATCAGGTCCGACAGACCTTGATAAATAGGGGCCAATGTCAGTAATGTGAACTACACAGAATTGTGAAACTAACAGTTTGCAGATGTACAAATAGCAGGTAGTGGAGCTATGGAGCCTCATGTTGATATTTAAAGCTAAAAGTATGCCAATTCTAAAGGTTGTGCCACATGAAATATAAAACGATATGTAGGGAAAAGCCAAGGACAATTAAACAACAGTAAGACTGCAGTGCCAACAGTTATGCAAAACACTAGGTGACTTTAAAGGGACAGTCAAGTCCCAAAAAAACTTTCATGTTTCAAATAGGGCATGCAATTTTAAACAACTTTCTAATTTACTTTTATCACCAATTTTGCTTTGTTCTCTTGGTATTCTTAGTTGAAAGCTAAACCTAGGGGGTTTATATGCTAATTTCTTAGACCTTGAAGGCCACCTCTAATCTAAATGCATTTTGTTCGTTTTTCACCACTAGAGGGCATTAGTTCACATGTTTCATATAGATAACATGAGCTCACGTGAATTTACCATGGAGACAGTTCTGTGATTACCTTGTGATTACCTTGTATCTAAGCTTCTGCAGAATGCCCCCTTATTTCACTTCTTTTGACAGACCTAGTTTTGAAAAGCTTCAAGTGCTCTCTGAAGATTCTACTATTCAGGGATGCATACAAACTACACTAACCTTCCTATCTCCACTGCTATCCCCTTAAACCCCATAGCATGTAAGTCTATGAGCCCAGCTGTTTGTTGTTCAAAACAGCCAATAGGAGGAGAGCTACTGAAATCCTATTGGGGTTTCATATCAGCCAATAGGATTTCAGTAGCTCTCATCCTATTGGCTGACATGAATTTGAAGAATAAAATCGGCCAATAAGAATGCAAGGTACGCCATTTTGGAATGGCTACCTAGAGGGTATTAGTTCACGTGTTTCATACAGATAACATTGAGCTCAAGCACGTGAATTTACCATGGAGACAGTTCTGATTGGCTAAAATGCAAGTCTGTCAAAAGAACTGAAATAAGGGGGTAGTCTGCTTAGGCTTAGATACAAGGTAATTACAGAGGTAAAACATGTATAATTATAACTGTGTTGGTTATGCAAAACTGGGGAATTGGTAATTAAGGGATTATCTATCTTTTAAAGCAATAAAAATTCTGGTGTTGACTGTCCCTTTAAGGTGCTCTGGACTATACAATGGAGACTAGCCATGCTATGCAAAGACTAAAATGGGGCAAGTAACCCCCTCCCCTTTTAAAGGAAAAACTACTTTCAAGGTTACTATTAGGTGAAATACACAAAACACGGAACAACATGGGATACTTATTTGAAAGCATTAAACCCATTTCAAATGAGTGGTCCAGATGACAGTCATAGCAATGATTAATACTGATTTTTTTTGACAAACATTGTAATAATGATCAATTTTTTTTTCTTAGTATTGCTTGTATCAGAGCTCATAGAACCTTCTTCGCCTGAGCTACTTTCAAACTGCAGGTATTTACGTTAATAAAAAATTAAGCATATAATATTTTGTGAAAATATATAGAATGATTTTTGTTTCAAGTATTTTATTATTTTGTGTTTTTTATTATTGGTTTGTATCATTAAAGGGACAGTCAACTCCAGAATTTTAGTTGTTTTAAAAGCTAGATAATCCCTTAATTACCAATTCCTTAGTTTTGCATAACCAAAACAGTTATAATAATACACGTTTTACCTCTGTGATTACCTTGTATCTAAGCCTCTGCAGAATGCCCCCTTATTTCACTTCTTTTGACAGACCTAGTTTTGAAAAGCTTCAAGTGCTCCCTGAAGACTCTACTATTCAGGGATGCATACAAACTACACTAACCTTCCTATCTCCACTGCTATCCCCTCAAACCCCATAGCATGTAAGCCTATGAGCCCAGCTGTTTCAGCCACTAGGATTTCAGTAGCTCTCATCCTATTGGCTGATTTTAATTTGAAGAATCAAATCAGCCAATAAGAATGCAAGGTACGCCATTTTGAAATGGCTATCTTGCATTTAACTTCAGTGTACGGTGGTGACCTATGAAGAGGCAGCTCCAGGATGTCATCGCCGGTCCAGGATAGCTCCGCTCCGCCAGGATGAAGATGGAAGATGCTCCTGCGATTGATGAAGATGCCGCCACCTGGATGAAGACTTCTCGCCACCTAGAGGAAGACTTCTTACCGCCTGGATGGAGATGGATGTCCAGACTTCAGGAACCATGAGTAGATATTTTGGGATTAGTGTTAGGTATTTTTTTTATTTTTTGGGATGGGTTTTTTTTTTCAGATAAAGGCTTTGGGCTAAAGTGTAAAAGAGCTGAACAACCTTTTAAGGGCAGGGAAAAAGAGCTGAATGCCCTTTTAAGGGCTATGCCCATACAAATGCCCCTTTAGGGGCAATGAGTAAATTAGGTTTTTTTAGAGTTATATTTTTTATTTGGGGGGTTGGTTGGTTGGTGGGTTTTACTGTTGAGGGAACTTTGTATTTTTTGCCAGGTAAAAGAGCTGTTTAACTTAGGGCAATGCCCTACAAAAGACCCTTTTAAGGGCTATTGGTAGTTTATTGTAGGTTAGGAGGTGTTTTTATTTGGGGGGGGGCTTTTTTATTTTTATAGGGCTATTAAATTAGGTGTAATTGTTTTTATTTCTGATCATTTCGTTTATTATTTTTTGTAATTTAGTGGGGGGTTTTCGTCGTAATTTAATGTTTTTTTGTTTTGTAATTTTAGATTTTTTTTGTTTCGTAGTGTTAGGTTTTTTTTTAAATTTTTCATTTAGATTTTAAATTGGTAGTTTTTTTAATTTTATTAGAATAGTTATGTTAGGTTAATTTATATTTCAAATTTACGGCTAGATTATGAGTCTTGCGTTAGCCTTAATAAGGAGCGTTGAGAGGTCCCAACGCTGCTTTTTAACGCCCACTGGTATTACGAGTCTGGCAGGTACAGGTGTACCGCTCAATTTTATTCCACGACTCGAGCTTACCGCAAATCCCCTTACGTCAAGTGCGTATCCTATATTTTTAATGGGATTTGCCTAATGCTGGTATTGCAAGTCTTGGAAGAAGTGAGCGGTACACCCTCTCCTGTCAAGACTAATACCGCAATTAAAAGTCAGCAGTTAAGAGTTTTATGGGCTAACACCGTAACATAAAACTCTTAACTAAAGTGCAACAAAGTACACTAACACCCATAAACTACCTATTAACCCCTAAACCGAGGCCCCCTCGCACATCTCAAACACTTTAATAAATTATTTAACCTCTAATCTGCCGACCGGACATCGCCGCCAGTTTAATAAATGTATTAACCCCTAAACCTAAGTCTAACCCTAAGTCTAACCCCCCCCTAATTTAAATATAATTTACTTAAAACAAAATAAAATTACTACAATTAAATAAATAATTCCTATTTAAAACTAAATACTTACCTATAAAATAAACCATAAACTAGCTACAATATAACTAATAGTTACATTGTAGCTAGCTTAGGGTTTATTTTTATTTTACAAGCAACTTTGTATTTATTTTAACTAGATACAATATTTAATAACTACCTAGCTAAAATAAATACAAAAGTACCTGTAAAAAAATACCTAACCTAAGTTACAATTACACCTAACACTACACTATCATTAAATTAATTACCTAAACTACCTACAATTAAATACAATTAAATTAAATAAACTAAAGTACGAAAAACAACAAACACTAAATTACAGAAAATAAAAAAATAATTACAAAAGTTTCAAACTAATTACACGTACTCTAATCCCCCTAATAAAATAAAAAAGCCCCCCAAAATAAAAAAAATTCCCTACCCTATACTAAATTACAAATAGCCCTTAAAAGGGCCTTTTGCAGGGCATTGCACCAAAGTAATCAGCTCTTTTACCTGGAAAAAAAATACAATACCCCTCAACAACATTAAAACCCACCACCCACACGCCCAACCCTACTCTAAAACCCACACAATCCCCCCTTAAGAAAACCTAACACTACCCCCTTGAAGATCTGCCTACCTTGAGTCGTCTTCACCCAGCCGGGCACAAGTGGACCTCCAGAGGGGCAGAATCAGCCAATAGGATTGAGTTCACATTCTATTGGCTGTTCCAATCAGCCAATATAATGCAAGCTCCATTCTATTGGCTGATTGCATCAGCCAATAGCATTTTTCCTACCTTCATTCCGATTGGTTGATAGGATTCTATCAGCCAATCGGAATTGAAGGGACGCCATCTTGGATGACGTCACTTAAAGGAACCTTCATTCTTCAGCCACCATCGGATGGAAGAGGATGCTCCGCGTCGGATGTCTTCAAGATGGACCCGCTCCGCTCGGATGGAAGAAGATAGAAGATGCCGTCTGGATGAAGACTTCTGCCTGTCTGGATGTCCTCTTCTGGCCGGATCGGATAAAGACTTCTGCCCCTCTGGAGGTCCACTTGTGCCCAGCTGAGTGAAGACGGCTCAAGGTAGGGAGATCTTCAAGGGGGTAGTGTTAGGTTTTATTAAGGGGGGGTTGTGTGGGTTTTAGAGCAGGGTTGGGTGTGTGGGTGGTGGGTTTTAATGTTGTTGGGGGGTATTGTATTTTTTTTTCCAGGTAAAAGAGCTGATGACTTCGGGGCAATGCCCTGCAAAAGGCCTTTTTAAGGGCTATTTGTAATTTAGTATAGGGTAGGGAATTGTTTTTATTTTTTTATTTTATTAGGGGAATTAGAGTAGGTGTAATTAGTTTAAAACTTTTGTAATTATTTTTTATTTTCTGTAATTTAGTGTTTGTTGTTTTTCGTACTTTAGTTTATTTAATTTAATTGTATTTAATTGTAGGTAGTTTAGGTAATTAATTTAATGATAGTGTAGTGTTAGGTGTAATTGTAACTTATGCTAGGTTTTATTTTACAGGTACTTTTGTATTTATTTTAGCTAGGTAGTTATTAAATAGTTAATAACTATTTAATAACTATTCTACCTAGTTAAAATAAATACAAACTTGCCTGTAAAATAAAAATAAATCCTAAAATAGCTACAATGTAATTATTAATTATATTGTAGCTATCTTATGGTTTATTTTATAGGTAAGTATTTAGTTTTAAATAGGAATTATTTATTTAATTGTAGTTATTTTATTTAGATTTATTTAAATTATATTTAAGTTAGGGGGGTGTTAGGGTTAGACTTAGGTTTAGAAGTTAATAACTTTATTATAGTGGTGGCGATGTTGGCGATGGCAGATTAGGGGTTAATAAATGTAGTTAGGTTTCGGCAACGTTGGGGGAGAGATTAGGGGTTAATAAATATAATGTAGGGTTCGGCAATGTTGGGGGCAGCAGATTAGGGGTTCATAAGTATAATGTAGGTGGCGGCGGTGTCCGGAGCGGCAGAGTAGGGCTTAATAATTATAATGCAGGTGGCGACGATGTCGGGGACGGCAGATTAGGGGTTAATAAGTGTAAGATTAAGGGTGTTTAGACTCGGGGTTCATGTTACGGTGTTAGGTGTAGACATAAATTTGGGTTCCCCATAGGAAACAATGGGGCTGCGTTGCAGGTGTTAGGTTTTTTTCAGCCGGCTCTGCCCCATTGTTTCCTATGGGGAAATCGTGCACGAGCACATTTAGCCATCTTACCGCTACCGTAAGCAGCGCTGGTATTACAGTGAGATGTGGAGCTAAATTCTGCTCTACGCTAACTTTTTTTGTGGCTAACACTGGGTTGAAAAAAATCTGTAATACCAGCGTTGTCTTAAGGTAGAGTTAAAAAAAAAAGGCTTGTTAGCACCGCACCCCTGTTACCGCAAAACTCGTAATCTAGCCGTTTTTTATTTCACAGGTAAGTTTTATTTATTTTAAGATAGTTATATTGTAATTTTAATTTAAAGTTAGAGGGGTGTTACTATATCTACTATTCTAATAATGCCCATAATATCCCTTAAAGGGCTATACATATATATCTATATGTTGTTTTGAACACCACAGGTTAACTGCACACCTACTGTATTAACATCACTGCACATTATTTAAAGTGATCAATCGACAAACAAACCCTTCAGCCAGTGGGGTAATTAGTAAATCCCTGGAAATCATCATTTTCTTTGTACTTTATCTTGCACATTTGGTTTTTGGACTGCAACATTGGGAGATTTATTTATTTTTTATAATTAACACCATTTTTAGGATAAAAAGATAAGTAATACAAAATTATACCTTCCCTTAAATGTGCACATCCTGCTGTTAATTGGCATTATTCCTGAGCTAGTTGCTGACACCAATGTTTCCACGTAGCAGTTACTTGGACAAAGTGAGGTTGTTAGTTTTTAAAAAAAAAACGTGAAAATAAAATGCAAGACTGTATTTAGTTTAAAACTGCTCTTGTCCCTTTAAGCCAGAACTTATCATGTTGGCGACACACTTTTTAGACCAACATCATTTTGCGACACGGTAATTCAGTTGTAGTAGCAAACAGGAGGTTAAACTAACTTGTTTTAAGAGATACGGACACATAAATTATATAATAACGAAATGTATTTACAAGTAACAGTATGTATGTGCAAGAATTAAAACAAGTTTAATAACTCTAATAACTACTTACTATTTTAATGGGCTGTATGAAGTTGAATGGATGGACACAGTTTCTGAATATTTGGTGGAATATTAAATAAAGACACTCGCATTTCATCATCAAGCATTTTTAAGCTTCCACTTCCTATCCATATATCAAGAGCAGGAGCAGCAATGCACTACTGGGAGCTAGCTGCAACAAAAAAAACACTGACTTCTACTTCAGCTGATCGTTTAAGCTGCCACTTTCAGAGCTCTGCATGTCTGACTGACTACTTCCCGTGCTGCAAACACACTGCTGTCCCATTAACTGACTACACATGCAGTCACAAGCCGATTGAGGAGACTACGGGGTCTGTTTATTATTGTGCGGACGGACATGATACGATGTAGCGTATCATGTCCGCCGCACATCGATAAATGCCGACAGCATACGCTTGTGCAATGACATCCCCTGCAGATTTGTGGCCAATCGGCCGCTAGCAGGGGGTGTCAATCAACCAGATCGTATTCGATCGGGTTGATTTCTGTCCGCAGCCTTAGAGCGTTAAAAACTTCTGTTTCCGGAGAGCCTTCAGGAGCTTGATAAATTGACCTTTACACGTGCAGTCAGGAGCCAATTTTCCCACCAAAGCCGGCAATTGGAATAGTTTCATTTCCCGCTGAGCTGTGCCAATCGGTTAAGATGATCTGTGACCCTCTAGGTACCAATCACGTGTCAACCATGTGTCAACCACGTGATAAGCGTAGCAGGTAGGTGGAAAGTCAGAAACCAAAAAAAAATTTAAAAAAATTTCAATTAAAAAAACTTTGTGCTGAAGCAGGGATGCACCTACACACTGCTGCTGACACACTAATGTGTCACGACACACAGTTTGGAAAGCACTGCTTTAAGCTATGTGCTGCTTGCCCCTTGACCTTACATAGTGCTCAAATTGCTTAATAATTTTGATGATATTTTCATGTATACATGTTTGTATATTTCTCAGTTTATTTGTGCATGGAAAGATATTTGAATCGTTTCTGTATTTTTCTGTATTTTTCCTACCCACCTGCATTGTTATTGCTAAACATGGCATTAAAGCCTAGAAAATAAGGGGATTTTATTGGGTCTAGGGTACATTTTCAAATCTTTTGAAAACAGTTATGCAGCTTAGGAATCAAGGATATCTGTCATATTGGAGAAACAATTGTGAAACAAAGATATTTTCTCTAAGTCCTACTTTTTGGGAATGTGTATACCATGATCAAAAAGGATGATCTTCCTGGAATCATTCTGAAGTAATCAATGACTCCAAACTTGCCTATCTTTCAATCTTGAAAGTTTTGTCATCAGAAGACATCCTAACATATGCCCAGGTGCCAAAATATTTAATTGAGACGACTCTAGAGTCCTCAGAGAAACTATCCTAGTATGATTTTCTGATGACTTCATTGGAAAAGGTTGATTATCTGTGATGATTACATTATTATTCCAAAACAACTACTAATACTTCAGGATGGGTTGCTATTACTTCAAAATGTTTCAATAACTGAAAAATGTGTTGTTATCAGTTCAACATGGCTCTATCGCTTGTACATTCATGTATTCCCACATAGAAGTCAAGGGAGAGGTAAAAAAACTAACAACCTACTCATGCGCAAATCCGATCGCTAACCCGACATGAAAATATGAATATTTCTCATTCCAATGTTCTTCACATAGCAGAATATGTTGTATTTATTCATAAATAAACATTTCTGCATATATCTGATTGTATTTTGCTACAACTCAGAACAAACACAGCGTACTGGTATAGTTGTGGATAAGCAGCAGGCAAAATAGGAGAAACAATGGTAAGCAAAAGCAAAAGCGAAGCATCTATCACATAACTCCAGTCAGCAGTGGAAAAGAAACAATGTCTCTTACAGCCTGCCCTGTACGTGGCTCCTACCTTGAAGAAGTGGGATTGAAGGATTTTGCCTTACGTGGTACATAGAGCGGGCTCACCTCCCCAGAATCCAGATGATCACTGGTCCCTTGGGAATAGCACGACTCCACCTCCAGGCTCCTTCCCCTATAAGCCAATACGGTAGACCTTTAGGCTGAAACAATCCTCCGTTGTTGATATACTTGATGCATCAAGTCCGCTCCATTTGCTGTGCTCATCAACAAACTCTCGCTTAGTGTGCCTGCTCACCTGAACACTATGCACCATTAAAAGATAAGGATAGCCCAAGTAAAAGTGGAGAAGACACCAGGTTTGGGAGGAAACAATACGTAGCAAAAATCAATCAAATAAACCAGCTGGATTCTCCATCTAAGTTAAAAACAAAGCTTTATTATACCAACGTTAAAAGTTAGCTAGGTGTGTCTGATATGTTACGGCATAAGTGCCTTAATCATAGACATGACCTTACTTGAAATCACAGCTTAATTTAGACGAAAGTCTTGGCCTGTATTGGTAGTTCCTTTAGATCACATGATTAGCTTTCTAAAACAAATTTAAGGGGAAACATACAACAATTTGGGTAATATGTGAATGTCATTCAAATCAGCCAGCTCATAAACAATGATACAAAGTATACATCATTTGTATATATATATATATATATATATATATATATATATATATATATATATATATATATATATATATATATATGGCTTATATAGCTAAATATACTTACAGGAAAAAAATACTAAAATACTGCAATAGTGAATTAAGAAATAAACCAAAAATATAAATATAAATCAAAATGCTAAATATATTTCATAAATAGTGACATATAATTTCATCAATCCTCACATATATTCTCTAATCAGCTATTCTAAGATAAAAATATAAACAAACAAATCAATAGCATAACTTAATGTTGTGATATAGTTGATGTTTGCAAAATGAATAGAGAAATATAATCTTAAACTTATGTTAAGGGGGACGGATAATATGTATTAAAAATTAAAATAATAACTTAAGTGATACTAAGCTCACGTATGGTTACAAATCACAAATAAATTGTGAAAAGTTGACCCATATCCATGTTAATAAAAGTAGACTATAAATATGGACAATGGAATTTACAGGGGAACTAGATTGGAAAACACTAGAGCTCAGTAGAGTGAAATAGAGAAACTGATACAAAGTACTTTCATATGGATATGCAAAAGGCATCAAAATGTCTCAACTAATGTGGAACATATATTAGTAGAGAAGCGGATAGTTTATTCCCAGTAATTAAGCATATCAAATACCGAGTTATAACCCTTAGGTGTACGGGTAAAGAGGGTAAATATCCAGAATGCCTCTTTCTTATGAAGTAGTTGTTATACTGATGCAGATACCGCTGATCCTATAACCAGCCCTCCTCTCGCTATACGCATGTGCCAGTGTCACTAATGTGTCATTATATAGCGCTGGGTGTTATTATACTGATGCAGATACCACTGAACCTATAACCAGCCCTCCTCTAGCTATACCCATGAGCCAGTGTCACTACTGTGTCATTATATAGCGCTGGGTGTTATTATGCTGATGCAGATACCACTGACCCTATAACCAGCCCTTGTCTGGTTATATGCATGGTCCAGTGTCACTACTGTGTCTTTATATAGAGCTGAGTGTTATTATACTGATGCAGATACCACTGGCATGTGCCAGTGTCACTACTGTGTCTTTGTATAGAGCTGGGTGTTATTATACCGAAGCAGATACCACTGACCCTATAACCAGCCCTTGTCTGGCTATACACATGTGCCAGTATCACCCAATATCGCTAGCAGTCTCTTGACAAGCCACTAACTTTATTCACACTACATATTTTTTTCTTCCTATTATTTAATCAGAAAGAAAATATATACTAAGGTTGTGGCGGACACTGCAAGGGCTAATCACGGACACCAGTGTCCGTGTACGGACATCTTGCCTATCCATGATAACAAGTCATATATGTGCTGCGACCAATCAGCAGCTAGCTTCCACCTCCTGAGCCTACCTAGGTATGAATTTCAACAAAGGATACCAAGAGAACTAAGCAAATTAGATAATGCAACTACATTGGAAAGTTGTTTTACATTGTATGTTGTATCTGAATGAATTATGAAAGAAATATTTAGTTTTTTTCATGTCCCTACTTCATGACGTAATCATTATATTTATAAGGGAGTCTGACAATGTAGTTGAACGTCTCTCTTTTGAGTTGAGGTTTGAAAATGTGATGTGCCAATGGGTTTATAATTATCTGCTAAAGTGAATCCTTAAAAAGAGAACAATAAGTCACATACTAAATTTAAACAGACTCATGTAAAAGCAAAAAAGGGTCAAGAAGGTTTAAAAACTCAGTAGCTAGAGAGTGGGAGCTTGCTAAGTGTGCGAGGTTGCTTGTCAACATCAGCCTGATACATTTAAGCTATGGGTTCACAGGAACTAAAAATAGCTCTCATCCAACATTTGTGAAAGGGTTTACCCCACATCATACAATGAATCAGATTATGCTAATGTTGATAAGGTATCTCTTGATAAACAGCAATAGGCGTGCTAACATGTACTAGTATGCATATATATTTGGTAAGTCAGAGAACTGTCAAATTATTTAATGCATATTCAATACGTAAATAAAGAGGCAGTATACCATCTATTTCTTTATATTTTATTTTTGTCAACTTTTGATTTTAAAAATGGAAACAATTCAATCAATGAAATTATCTATGACGATTCAACAATAATATAAGTATTTAGAAAACATCTTCATGGCATCCTGTTCTTTAACTTAGATAGCAAATAATTAAAATCTATAGGGAATGTAAGCAAATTCAAGAAATGATTAGTAAGTGTGTCTATATTGGCAATGAAATTGTTCACAACAGACAAACTATAAATGTCATAAGACAAACAAACAAAAAAACTTAAAACTTTCGGACCCTTCTAGCTTTGTAGATTTTCATGGCAAATAGACAAGAAACACATACAGGAGGAATTAAGGGCCCTATTTCCATGAGAACTTACAATCTAAAAGGGTAGGAGGATGAGAAACAGGAGGTGACGACTGCAAGAGTGAGAAAGATGTTAATACAGAGTTAGATGAGGGAAATATTAGGTAAGTTGAATTAGTTTATTACTGAGTTGGGTGGTAGGCCTCTCTGAAAAAAAAGTCTTCAGGGAGCATTTAAGAGAAGAAATATTAGGGCAAAGCTTGACAGCACAAGGGAGAATTTTCCAGAAGGTAGGTGCTGCATGACAGAAGTCCTGCAGTCTAGCATGAGAGGAGGTGATAGTCGTGGATGCAAGGAGGAGGTCATTATTGGATCTTAGTGGGCGTTCTGGAGTGTACCTGTTGATTAGAGAGGATAAATACTACTCTGCCCTTAATTTCCATAAGCAACACTATTTCTCTACTCTTATCTCTAATCTTTGTTCAAATCCAAAATGTTTGTTCTCCACTTTCAATACTCTTCTCCGCCCTCCCCCACCTCCTAATATAACTTTTCTGTCAGCTCAAGACTTTGCCAACCACTTCAATAACAAAATCGACTCCATCAGAAGTGAAATCAGCTCTCAACATAATTCCATTCTCTCACCCCCTCAAATGCTCTCAATCAACCACAACCCACATAACCTTAAACTTAGCTCATTCTCCCCTGTTACTGAGGAAGAAGTTTCAGCACTTATACTGCTCTCTCACCTCACTACCTGTCCCCTTGACCCTATCCCCTCACAGCTACTCCCCTCCCTCTCTGCCACCCTTACCCCTATACTCACACACACTTTTAACCTCCCATCAGCACCGGTATATTTCCCTCATCTCTGAAAAATGCACTGGTCACACCTATCCTCAAAAAACCTTCCCTTGATCCTACCTCCCCATCCAACTACCGCCCTATTTCCCTCCTCCCTCTTGCATCAAAGCTTCTCGAAAAACTAGCTTATTCACGCCTATCCCATTTCCTTACCATAAACTCCCTCCTTGACCCATTGCAATCTATATTTCGTCCCCATCACTCCACAGAGACAGCAATTGTTAAGGTTACCAATGACCTACTTACAGCAAAATCAAAAGGCCACTTCTCTTTGCTTATCCTCCTTGATCTGTCCGCAGCCTTTGACACTGTTGACCACCCTCTCTTGCTCCAAACCCTCCAATTCTTCGCATATGTGACATAGCCCTTTTGTGGCTCTCTTCCTACCTTTCAAACCGTACCTTTAGTGTAGCCTTCTTTGGGGCCTCCTCTGCCCCATCACCACTTTCTGTCAGAGTACCGCAAGGCTTTGTCCTCGGTCCCCTTCTCTTCTCAATCTACACTAGGTTCCCTAATAAAGTCCCACGGTTTACAATATCATTTGTATGCCAATGACACCCAAATCTACTTCTCTGCACCAGACCTTTCTCCTTCCTTGCTAACCTGTGTCACTAACTGTCTTTCTCACATCTCCAACTGGATGCCCTCTCACTACCTCAAGCTAAATCTCTCCAAAACTGAGCTTCTTATTTTCCCCCCTTCTTCTAAACTCTCCACCCCCAATCTCTCTATATCTGTCGACAACTCCATCATTACTCCTACCCCGCATGCTTGATGTCTCGGGGTCACATTTGACTCCGATCTTTCTTTCACTCCTCACATTCAGTCATTGGCTAAAGACTGCCGCTTCCACCTTAAAAACATCTCTAAAATTAGACACTTCCTTACACAAGACACAACTAAGATTTTAATCCACTCTCTCATTCTCTCCCACCTCGATTACTGCAACTCTGTCCCCTCTGGTCTCCCCACCTACCGCCTAGCTCCTTTACAATCCATAATGAATGCCTCTGCCAGACTCATCTTCCTTACACGTCGCTCTTCATCTGCTGCACCTCTCTGCCAATCTCTTCACTGGCTTCCTCTTGCCTATAGGATCAAACACAAAATTCTCATTCTGACATACAAAGCCCTCAACTGCACTGCTCCCCCCTACATCTCAGAACTTGTCTCCAGATACTCTCCCTCCCGTCCCCTTCGCTCTGCTCACAACCTCCTGATCTCCTCCTCTCTTGTCACCTCATCACACTCCCATTTACAGGACTTCTCCAGACTGGCTCCCATCTTGTGGAACTCTCTGCCTTGCTCCACAAGACTCTCTTCTAGTTTTAAAAGCTTCAAGTGCTCCCTAAAGTCTCTACTGTTCAGGGATGCATACAACCTACGCTAACCTTTCTTTATACCAGTTCCTCTCCTCCATTGCTATCCCCTGAACCCCCTTACCATGTAAGCCTAAGAGTCCAGCTGTTTGTTGATCACCTTCTCAAGAGCTGACTACAACAGTGCAAATCTTAGAAGGGCCCTCTACCCATTTGAGCCCTATCATTGTTTTGTTATACTCCGCTTTTGTTAATAGCGCTGCAGAATCTGTTGGCACTCTACAAATAACCGATAATGATAATAATAATAATAGATAGGTAGTGGGGAGCGACGTTGGTGAGAGCTTTGTATGTAAGGGTGAGAATTTTGAATTTAATTCTGCTGTGAATGGGGAGCCAATGAAGGGACTCACAGAGAGGTGCAGCAGATACAGAGCGACGGGAAAGGTGGATTAAGGATGGATTGAAGGGGGAGAGGCGTGGAAGAGGAAGCCCAGTAAGTAGGTTATTGCAGTAGTCAAGTCGGGAAATAACAAGGGAGTGGATTAAATTCTGTTGTTTTCCTCCTGTATTAGCAGATCTCTTTAAAGCCATTTTGTTAGTTTAACCCATTGCAGAAATCAGCTGATAAAGCTCTGTATCTTTACACTGGCCGCCGCCATTTTGAAGCACGCATATTGTTGCATTCTGTGATCGAAGCAGTGCACTTTCACAGATCATTGCTGTTACTGACATGTTGACAAATGTACCTTGCACTTTGTTGATGCAGGCACAACAAAAAGCAGATGCTTTACACACTTGCAGTTTTTTTTTTACATATTTTAGAAGTTACATAACAAATATGAAAAAAAAACTCTGGAATAATACAGAGTAGTTACTGTATTCTACACTTTAAAGAGACACTCAAGTCAAAATTAAAATTGAATGATTCTTTTTATATTTATACTTTTTGAGTCACCAGCTCCTACTGAGCATGTGGAAGAATTCATAGAATATATATGTATTTGCATTTGTGATTGGCTGATGGTTGTCACATGATACAGGAAGAGTGGAAATCGACATAACTTTGAAATTTGTCATAAAAAAAATCTACTACTCATTTTAAGTTCAGACTAAGGGCTCCATGTGCTAAGCAGAGAAACCTGCTCTGGAGCCCTTGCGGTGCAGATTCTCATATGCGAGCCTGCTTCTCGCAATGTAAGAAGCAGAGACCGCTGCTTCTTACACTCTACGTCACCTCTGAGGTGGCGAGGGAAAATCACTGAGAGCTCACTCGCTCGCAGTGATTAACAATCCCTTCTCTCATGTGATTGGTCGTGTGAGAGAAGGGGCAGGCATTACATGCTCATTTGAGTGTATAATGATACATACAGGCAGCGGATCCTGTTCACCCGCTGCTCGTATGTAGCGAAGGCAGGCAGACAACTTGTCGATTGCTATTGCATTGTAATTTTATCATGAATGTGTTGATTATGCAAATCTACTGTATTTACTGGTCATTTATGACTCTTGTGATTGGCTTATCAATGTGTTCTGCTTGCTCCCAGTAGTGGATTGGTGCTCCTTCAATAAAGGATTCCAAGAGAATGAAGCAACATTGAAAATTGTTTAAAATTGCATCTGCTCTATCTGACTCATGAAATCAATTTTTATTGGCTTCAGATTCCTTGAAGATTACCATTCAGCTGAATAAGGCACTGCAATATACATTTTCACTGACCCATCCTCACTGGAATAAGTAAAACCTTTATCAGGGCTTTTATTGACTCTGAACATCTTTAAGATCAAACACATTTTAAGTATTAAATATTATAACTAAATGAGCTATGTTGATATATTTAAATTCAATGTTAAAATAATAAGCATTTTCTTGTATACTGCATATTAATTTAAGTATTGTATATATTTTAAACTGCTTTTTTTGCTCTTTTTTTTTTTTTTTTTTTTTTTTTTTACATATTTATTTTTTATTGAGATTCGTTTAAAGGCATACAGAATATACATGACAATAAAGGCTTTGCAACAAAATAATTTCCACATATACAACCAATAATAGCCAAGCTAAATAAACATTAAGGTTATATGACATTACTTATGCAAATGAGGAGACAACATTGGTGCCAGTAAAGTGCCAGAAAGTCTTCTAGATAACCTTAGAGGCCACTCTTGGACCTCAAGTACAGTATAAACATAGCTGGAGAAATCAACTCTGGACTTATAAAGGGCACTTTTGAATCTCCCATGTTGAATCTCTATTTTCTGATTTTATAGGATTGAGATCTATATGTTAAACTTAGACTAAGAACTTCATTCCTGCTATTAAACTGAAGCATAAGTAAAACAAAATTAGGATGAATATACACTTGCATGAACTAACGTGTATAGAAATGTGACAACTTCTTATAAACAGTAGAAGGATCTGTACTACCAGTCATTAATAAAAGCTGACACTGTACTAGTTCTCTCTTCTGGCCTTTTATGATCATCAATTTTATATAGTACAGAGCAGTCACTATATCTCTAGTAGAGGATAAAAGCTACAGCTCTGGTTTCAGTGTTTGCCACTAATTTTTGGGAAGTTTTGGAATGTGTAATAATACACATCCCAGGTATAAATAAATGGTTGGCAGAATTATTAACCCATTCTGGGCCTTATAATAAGCAAAATATACTGAGCAGATGTTAATGAACAGTAAAATACAAAACAAGTAAAAATAAAGAAAAAGTAAATAAAAACTGCCTAAAACAGACAATAAAGTACCAGTTATCAATGAGCAGGTATCAAATGCCATTGTCTATCAGCATATAATAGAACTGTGCTATACAGATCCAACATAATACAAAACACATGAGCAGACACTATTCCACTGAGCTTACAGGCAAACAATATAGCTCTCTTAAATAGGCATAGTAGTATATACAACACACATGAACTGTTGTTAGGGGACAAAGCTTAAATGCATAAAATAAGGCTTCCCTAGACAAATTATGGTAGTGCAAACTTTTAACTAAATAGGATGAGGGAAATCGTGGAAAAGAAAAAAAGACAAAAAAAAAAGACTGTGGGCAGGGGGTGACAGTCCTCTCAAACAATAAACTCCTCTTTGAACTAAGAGCTTCAGACCTCAAGGTCTTCATGAAAGTTCCAGGTAGGATTTTTTTTTTTTTTTTTTTTTTTTTTTTTAGAAATTGCTCTTTTAATTATTTTAAACATAAATACATAATTTAAAGGGACATTAAATACTTTGAGAAGTAATATAAAATTATAAATCGTATATATAAAAAAACTCTAAAATATACTTTCATTGCTTATTTTGTCCCCTTTTATTGTAATTCCATTCAGAAATTGTGAGCATTTCAGTTCCTGTTAGAAATAGAAGTGCAGAAGACATATATATATATATAGCCATTGGCTGCACACTCTAGTGACTAATTTATAACTGTTTCTAATTGGCCACAGCAGAAAAGGTAACCTAATTTACAACATGGCAGCTCCAATTGTTTTATAGACATTAAAACTTTAAACTTATTTTGTCACTATTTAAACAACTAATTAACCTTTAAAAATACATCTGCATTTTGTTTTCACACTAATATTTTATTTAAATGTTTCATTATATCTAGCATTTTTTTAGTGTTTAATGTCCCTTTAAAATATATATTTACTCCCTCACCGCAAGTAGCTGGGATCCTAAGCATCTACACAAAGATTTCTCTCCCCTGTATTAGTGTAGTGGGCTAACTCCCACACTGTCATTCATCAGACCTGCTGGCAGTGACAATATGTTCAATCAATACTGGAGCTTAAGAGTTAAATGATGAGACTGATTGTACCCAAATATTGTCTTCAGTATATACATGAGCCTCTCCATGAGGAATATTAGGATGGATATGTAAATCCGTGACTGTGTGACTCACAGGCACTCTATAGTGCTAATTTGGAATACCTGGAGGTGGGATAGGAAGTTTTAACATTCAATGATTCCAGGTCTAATATGTGGAGCACTATATTAAAGGGACAGTCAACACCAGAATTTGTGTTGTTTAAAAAGATAGATAATCCCTTTATTGCCCATTCCCCAGTTTTGCAAAAAAAAAAAAACACTGTTATATTAATACACTTTTTACTTCTGTGACTAACTTGTATCTAAGCATCTTCTGACCGCCCCTAATCACATGACTTTTAGCTATTATCTATTGACTTGCATTTTAGCCAATTAGTGCAGTGTCTGCCACTAGCCACGAGCATGATCACAATGCTATCTATATGGCCTACATGAGCTTGCTCTCCCCTGCTGTGAAAAGTAAATAAAATAGAGGCAGTCTTCAAGGGCTTAGAAATTATCATATGAGCCTTCCTAGGTTTGCTTTCAACTAGAATACCAAGAGAACAAAGCAAAATTGTTGATAAAAGTAAATTGGAAAGTTGTTTAAAATTACATGCCCTATTTGAAAAATGAAAGTTTTTTTTTGGACTTGACTGTCCCTTTAAGGTTATTGGGGGGTTTATTGAATAAGAAGTAAGAGTAAGTGAGTCTGCAAAGGTAATTTCATCTGAATTACCAAAAAGAAATAGTAATAAAGGAGAGAGATCACAGCAGGAGGCAAATGTTTTTAAAGTAAGAGTAAATAACAGAAATAAAACCTTGATAAAAAAAAATCAGCTGTCTCTCTACATGTAGGGGTCAAACTTTACAAAGTCAAACTAATAAAAGTCTGCTATCCATTATCAGGAGAGGCTATAGGGTATTATATTTTATTGAATTGTCAGTTTTGCCTAAAGGATACAATAATTATTCCCTTACATCTGTACAGTTTAGTCCTTCATAGATTTAGGATAGTAAACAAACATGTCAGTTAGGAAGGTAAACAAATCAGAAAAATCTGTTAAACACGCCGGTATGGATGCTTATTTGAAATCAGCCAAAACAATTAAAATGCAGAAAAAGGCAGTATCTGAGCCAGATGAAGACATGGACTCTGATCAGGGATCTCAGGTGTGTGACTCAGATCAAGCACCATTAACAAAAGCTGATCTACTGTCGAAAAAATATTTTAATTCCAACTTTGAGAAGCTTTGAAACAAAATTGACAATCTATATAACTCAGTTTCTGCTAACCTGAACAACATTAAAGGGACAGTCTACACCAGAATTTTTATTGTTTTAAAAGATAGATAATCCCTTTATTACCCATTCCCAAGTTTTGCATAACCAACACAGTTATAATAATATACTTTTAACCTCTGTGATTATCTTGTATCTAAGCCTCTGCAAACTGCCCATTTTTCAGTTCTTTTGACAGACTTGCAGTCTAGCCAATCAGTGTCTGCTCCTAGATAACTTCACGTGCACGAGCACAGTGTTATCTATATGAAATACATGAACTAACAACCTCTAGTGGTGAAAAACTGTTAAAATGCAATCTGAAAGAGGTGGGCTTCAAGGTCTAAGAAATTAGCATATGAACCTCCTAGGTTAAGCTTTCAACTAAGAATACCAAGTGAACAAAGCAAAATTGGTGATAAAAGTAAATTGGAAAATTGTTTAAAATTACATGCTCTATCTGAATCATGAAAGTTTATTTTGGCCTAGACTGTCCCTTTAAAAGTGATAGAGTAGAAATGGGAAATCGGGTTGAATCACTAGAGAGCACCCATGACATGCTGTCCAAAGATATAACTACTATATCTACCACTCTTTCCTCCCTTTCTACAACAAATCCTGGAACGCCAAGAAAAAATGGAGGATTTGGAAAATAGTGGAAGAAGATGCAATATACAGCGTAAAGGGATTCCCAAATCTATCACGACAAAAGAACTGCCTTCATATCTTCAAGTTTTATTTTACTCTATCACAGGAAATCCAACGAGGATTCCTTTCAAATTGAATGGGCCCATAGGGCATTAAGACTTAAGCCCAAAGAAGATCTCCCTCCAAGAGACGTTATCATTAAGATGTTGAGATTTCCTGACAAAGAAAAAATGCTTCAAGCTTCAAGACAAAATTCTACATTTAAATTTCAGGGAAACATTATTCAAATCTATCAGGATTTGTGTATTCGCACACTACAACGCAGACAACTAATGAGACCACTTACTTCTTTACGAAGGAAACACCAAATCCCATATCGTTGGGGCTTTCCTTTCGTGCTTCACATTACTAAAGATAATAAAACCCTAACAATCAAATCTACTGAGGAGATCCAAAGGCATGAAACTTCTTGGGACTTGAGACCCCAGAGATCCCAACTCAGGAAAATACCTCAGCCACATCAGACATGCTAGAAGTACAAAGTCCAACACAAAAATCGAGATGGGACAGGGTAACTAGGAAAAAGTTCAAAACTTAAACTAGAATTCTGCTGGGCTCTGAATTAGTGAGATTAAGTTCTTTGGATGATGAGGGTTGTTTCCAAAGATTCTTGGACAAATTAAACATTGTCTAGATACATGGGAACAGGTTAACCTTCCGGTATACTTTTACTGTTGGAAGCATCACTTCTAAAGAGAATTAAGAATTACTGATTTCAATATTGACTTGGTCTTGAGTAACCAGACCCAAAAACTCTTGGTGCCTGAGAGCACTCACACAGCTATGGTTGTTCTGATTTTGCTTTGTGTTAAATTTATTGTTTACATTTTTCTGTTATTGTTACATATAGTTCATATTGTTATTTATTGTTTTTTGGCAGGCACTTAAGAAAACATCATTTACTGTTGACGTTATCCTCATTGGACATAAGGGCACTGATAACTAAGTCTGAAGATATGACTGTAAAGGGTGAAGGAAGTAAGTGGGAAGTCCTTACATTATTACGAGCATTGAGACCAAGTCCCCAATGCCTATACAAACTAGATATATCCAAGAAAAGAATGTGTCAGGGGGTTCTGTATTTATGGCAGGTAACACTTCACTGATATTCTTATATGGTCAGAGTGCCAGAAATCAGACTGAGACGAGAAGTGCAAAAATAATCACACCTTTATTAATAGCAAAAAATAATAAAAAGTCCACAAGTCAAATAACAAGCCAGGAGTCAAAACCAGAGCTGGTAGTCAGACGAGCCAAGTCAGGACCCAAAGCGAATAGTCAGACGAGCCGGAATCAGCGACAAGGAGAGTCAGGAACAAGCCAGGGATCAGGAACCATTAAGGACGTCAGGCAGCCAGGTAATACAAAGGAACTCTCACATACAGGTCTGAGACAATGCAAAGGCAAAGCATACTGAACAGAGGTCCTTTAAATAATAAGTGATGATATCAAAATTCCGAGACTGCATCCTGTCTCACACGGATGATGCATACCAGTCTGGCCATAAAAGGAAGTGCAGGAAATGAGCAGCATCCCCCCAATGCACCATAGTCAGGAAGAGAGGTGAGTAAAATGGCTGCCAGCAGCACATGGCAAACAAAACAGGGAAAAAACCCTGACAGTACCCTCCCCTCAACGACCCCTCCCCTACGGGAGGACAAAAGGCTTATTGGGGAAACAGGCATGGAAGGCACGGAGAAGGGCGTGAGCATGAACATCAGAGGAGGGAACCCAAGAACGTTCCTCCAGACCGTAGCCCCTCCAGTGAACCAAATACTGTACACGGCCCATGGACATACGAGAGTCAATAATGCTGCTGACCTCATACTCCTCATGGTTGTCAGCAAAGATAGGACGGGGACGAGGCAACACAGTAGTAAACCGATTACAAACCAATGGTTTCAAGAGGGAGACATGAAAAACATTGGAGATGCACATAGCAGGAGGAAGGTCAAGAGCGTAGGCCACAGGAGTATTCGAAAAGGACCAACAAAATGGGGAGCCAATTTATTGGAAGGCACACAAAGGTGCAAGTTGCGGGAGGACAGCCAAACTCTCTCACCAACCTGGTAGAAATGTGCGGGCAGATGCCTACGATCAGCCTGGAACTTTTGGCGCTGCATATAACGATTAAGGCAATCCTGAATCTGCACCCACATTAACTGAGTTGCCGGAGATGCTCCTCCAAAGCCGGAATACCCTGAGACATGAATGAATTGGGCAACAAGGATGGTTGAAACCCATAATTCGCCATGAACGGGGATAACTTGGAGGAAGCATTAATAACACTATTACAAGCAAACTCTGCCCAAGGTAACAGTTCAGACCAATTATTGTGGTGATCTGAGACATGGCAATGTAGTAACTGTTCCAGAGCTTGATTAGACTGTTCCGCAGCCTCATTGGATTGAGGGTGATATGCCGAGGAGAAGGAAAGCTGGATCCCCATTTGAGCACAAAAGGAACGTCAAAATCTGGAAACAAACTGGCTAACCAGGTCCGATACTATCTCCTTGGGTAACCCATGTAAACGAAAGACCTCCCGGGCAAAAATTGAAGCAAGCTCCTGAGCGGTAGGCAACTTCTTCAGAGGAATGCAATGTGACATTTTAGAAAAATGGTCAACCACCATAAGGATAACAGTATTGCCATTGGAAACAGGGAGCTCGACAATGAAGTCCATGGAAAGATGTCTGGCCTGTCGGGTGACAAACGTTTTGCTTCAGATAGATAAGTTAAATTCTTGTGGTCAGTAAGAATGAGCACTGGCATGCTAGTACCCTCGAGAAGATGCCTCCATTCCTTGAGTGCCAAAATTATGCTCAGTAGTTCCCTGTCGCCAATTTCCTAATTGCACTCCGCTGGAGACATTTTCTTAGAGAAGAAACCACATGGATGCAAAGAACCGTCAGGCATAGGACATTGAGACAAGAGGGCACCTACTCCAGTCTCAGACGCATCAACCTCAAGAATGAAAGGCAGGACAGGGTTAGGATGAGCCAGACCTGGAGCGGCAGCAAAGGCAATCTTAAGACTATCAAAGGCCTTAATGTCAGTAGGTGACCAATGGAGTGGATCATTCTCTTTACGGGTTATGTCTGTGATAGGTTTGACCAAGGAAGAAAAGTTTTTAATAAACTTTCTATAGTAATTGGCGAACCCCAAAAAAACGTTGAATAGACTGAAGACCAACTGGGTGAGGCCACTGCAGAACTGCAGATAACCTGTCAGGATCCATGGAGAACCCTGCAACAGAGATAACATAACCTAGAAAGGTTACTTGAGTCTGATGGAACTCACATTTCTTGAGTTTACAAAACAGGCCGTTCTCACGAAGTCTCTGAAGAACCCGTATAACATCAGAACGATGAGCCTCAAGTGTGGGTGAGTGTATGAGGATGTCGTCAAAGTACACCACAACACCGTGTTGCAATATATTTTGTAGGACATCATTAATAAATTCCTGAAAAACAGCAGGAGCATGTGATGACCCAAAATCAATTGTCAAAAAAGTATTACCAGAGTCTAGAAAATAATGTTTTTGTTGCTCTATTCTTATTTCCTGCAAGTAAAAATGGCTTGTTTTACCAGCAGGAGCAAGGTGAGACGTTTCTTTAGTAATTGAAATAAAGAATAGACAATATCATATGAAATAATAAAAATTGGAATCAGTATATGATGCAGAATAGGATCAAAAATAAGCTATGCAGTAAAGGCAATACTTAAAGTATTTGACAATTGAGTATAGAGTGAAAATAACTTTCTTATGCTTGATGAGCAGATAAGAGTTTGCAGGAGATATTTCTGGATATATAGGTTCATATAAGTGACAGCAAGACACTTCACACACTCACACAAACACTCTGATAAAATATATACAATCCAACAAACACGCTAATTTGCCCCAGATAACAGGAGGTTAATTCAGAGATGTTTAACAAACACAGAGAGTCATATTTGAAAGTCAATTATAAGTGACTTCTGAAAGGTAAACAACGATACCAAGTGTAGTGTGGAGAGCAGCTCCTATCCCTTCTGATGAGGCAGATTTTGTAGCGTGGAGAGCGGTATTACCGCGGAGATGAGAGCTGGGAAGGAGAGAGCAGGCAGCGGTGAAATCCGGTGACCGCTTGTGAGAGCACGACTTAGGCGTGCGTGTGGAAGAAGATCCGGTAGGCGTAGGAATCCAGAGGTCAATACTGGATAGAAGCAAGATCCAAAGCAAAGCAGCAGCTGTTGCAAGGAGGTATTGTTAGCAGAGATGTTAAGACCTGAAACAAAAACGATTCTAAGGAATCAATAGGTTATTCACAAAGTGACTAATAATATGAAGCATCAACTTCAAGTTTCAAGCCCTGAGTGAGGTAATAGTACTTCCTTAAATAGGGAGGAAGTACTTAGAGGCTGTGCTTCTTAAAGGGATATCACATTTCCCCCTTCTCAGGGAATCACCCCCGGGGATTCCAGATGAGGCTTGAGAGGGTATTTTTTATGAAAAGCCTTTACCAACCGAGATGAATGGACTTCAGAATGGAGGTGCCAAGAGTTATCCTCGGGACCATAACCCTTCCATTTAATGAGGTATTCTAGTCTGTGTCTATGTATCCTGGAATCTAGTATCGACTCCACCTCAAATTCCTCTGGATGATCCACCAGAATAGGAGGTGGAGGGTTATCCAAATTGCGAGACATAGTCTGGTAAGGTTTTAATAACGAGATATGGAAAGTAGGATGTATCTTGTAGTCTTTGGGTAACTCAAGCTTGACTACATTGGAGTTGATCACCTGTTCTATTGGGTAAGGGCCCAAGAACTGGTTAGCTATTTTTTACATGGAACATGAAGCTTCAGATTTTTTTATTGAAAGAAGTACTAAGTCCCCAATTTTATATTCGGGTCCTATTCTATGTTTCTGGTCATAGTATTTATTCTGTAGCCGTGGGTGAATTTACTGTTTTGTTAGATAGAGTTATGGTGTTAGGGTGATAACCATAAGAAGCATAAAAGGGGGACATTTTGATTGAGGCACTTATTGACTTATTATATGTAAATTCGGCTATAGGGAGAAATAGAGTCCAGTCATCTGGGAGATGTGAAATGTAGCAACGTAGATATTGTTCTATAGTCTGGTTAAGTCTTTCGGTCAACCCGTTGGTCTGGGGATGAAAGGCAGTGGTATAAAGGTGATTTATTTTTTAACAACTTACATAGGGATCTCCAAAAAGAGGAAGTGAATTGGGTACCCCTATCAGTAATTATGTTAGAGGGTAGTCCATGTAGATAAGTAATAGATGAAGCAGCACCAAATTCATACAATTAAAACTGCTTTATTGACAGCTTTCACAAACTTCCAATGGTAGGCAGGTAGCTATAATGTGACAAACTGTGTCTAGACAAACACACATAGAAGACAAACTGCTGACATGTTTCGGCCCTTCTGTCCGTAATCTTAGCTGTATTGTCTCTCCCCAATTCACCTCTTATACTTCTGTGCTCATTATGATTGGTTAAAAACACATTAGTAACCGTTCTAGTTTAAACAAACATGTCAGTTTATACAACAACATCACTTATGAACTTCAATTGTGCATTATTTATCAATACTGATACTTTCATTTCAATGCCCCCCTTGCAAAGTTACATGGATTAACAGAGAAAATCCTAAAATACGCAGTGGTAAATTATGCTAAAGGGACATCTAGAAAATATTTTTTGTTATTACAAAAATCAAAAATGAAATGAAAGTATGAAAACTGATGATAAAAAGTAGTTAATATTTAACATATAAATGTGTAAAATTAGAAATGTGACATAGGAGGTTAAAGAGAGAGGTGTCCCAGATGCACAGGAACCAGACTTTTTTATTACCAAAAATTGCTCAGATCAAATTCTGAATTTAATCCTGTGGGAATTCTGGTTTTTAACCTGTGTATCCAGAACACCTCCCTTTTTCCTAGTAGGGTCTCTCTATCCCCCCATCTCTTTTTACATTTCACTTGCTCAATAATAGTCCAACTAAGCAAACTAGTATTTTTATTGTGTTTAGTTTTGAAATGTTGTACTAGGGGGGTCGTGAGTTTACTTGCTTTAATGTTAGTGATGTGCTCTCGGATCCTCTCCCTTGCTTCCCTAGTAGTGAGACCTGTATATTGTAGTCCACAAGTTTCGCAAGTCAACAAATAGACCACATAAGTGGATCTGCAATTCAGACATGAATAATGTCTGAAATGTTCTCCTGTGACTGTACTGGCAAAACCTTCACCTAATTGTAAGCAACCACATGCTATACACGGACCATAATTGCATCTGTAGACTCCATTGAATCTTAACCAAGATGAATTGGAAGCATGGGATGTCTTCAATTGTGTGGGGGCTACTATGTTGCCAATTGTCATGCCTTTTTTGTATGCAAACCTGCACCCTTTGGACACTATATTAGTGAGACCCTCATCTGCTGTTAACATACCAAAATGCTTCCGTATGATATTGCATACTTGATGGTATTGTGCACTGTATTTTGTCACAAAAGTTGTTTTTCCAAAAACTTTATTTTCGATGTGTGAATTTTTAGGAGTGAGAAATTCATTTCTCTCTCTTTTTGACATGGTTTCTCTGACCCTAGTGACCTCCTTTCTGTCATAGCCCCTATTACAGAGGCGATTCTCTAGATCTAATGATTGCTGCTCAAATTCTGACTGGGTTGAACAATTTCTTTTCAGACGTATAAACTGTCCTTTCATTACAGAAAAGAATACCTTTTTAGGGTGACTGCTTTTCACGTGTAAAAGTGTATTCCCAGTGATTGGTTTTCTATACACTTTAGTTTTTATCCTTCCCTGTTCACCCATTAATGTTACATCCAAAAAATGTATTTGGGTTTTTCCATAGTCATGGGGGAATTTTATGCCTGCTGTGTTTCTGTTTAGATCCTTGAGAAATTTCACCAACTCTATTTCTTCTCCCTCCCAGATGATCAGAGGATCATCTATGTATCTTCTGTAGTATTTTATCTTGGTTTTCCAGGGGCCATCACCTCCATAGATGTGGGACAGCTCCCACCAACCCATAAATAGGTTGGCGTAGGAGGGCGCAAATTTTGCCCCCATGGCTGTCCCACATCTCTGGAGGTAATGGACCCCTTCAAACTCAAAAAAATTATGAGTTAAAAGAAACTCTGTAACTCTGAGGATATATTGACAAAATAGGGGATCATAGTTGGTGGATCTCCTCAAGAAAAATGAAATTGCCTCCAAGCCTGCACTGTGCGGAATACTGGAGTACAAGAAGGTGACATCAAGAGATACCCAACTGAAGCTATCACTCCAACTGAGAGAGTCCACTTCAATTAAAAGTTGTTTCGTGTCTCTCAGATAGCTTGACAGGTTCTGTACTAGGGGTTGCAATATGGCATCCAGCCATTGTGACATTGGTTCCAAAATTGAACCAATGCCGCTAATGATCGGACAACCTTTTACCTCTGAAATGGATTTGTGCACCTTCTGTAAGAAATTGAAAATGGGCTTAACTGGACAATCCACTATGAGAAAGTCACAGGTCTTTTCATCTAAAAAGCCTTCCTCTTTCCCATCATCTATTAGGTGTAATACTTCATGTTTGAATCTCTCTGTGGGATCTTTTGTTAAACTCATGTATTTGGAACAGTCTGATAGTTGTCGTGTAGCTTCTTTTAAAAAGAAGGCTTTGTCCATGACAACCACAGACCCTCCCTTATCAGAAGCTCTGATGACCAAATTAGAATTTTCTTTGAGACCCCTAAGTGCCAGCATTTCTTCCCTGTTTAGATTTTTATTTTTATCAAGATTTGCTGTGTGTGCTAGTAGTGTAAGATCTTTCTCAACTCTATATTGAAATTGTTTCTAGAATGTCTCCTCTTGTATGTATGGGATAAAATCTTGAAGCTCCAGACAGAGAGGGACCTTTACTGATATACTTATCAGTCATTATATCTTGTGAGAAAACATTCTCACTGGCCAATCTCAAAGTTTCAAGATCACATACCTCTTGAAAAGTGAAAGGTATTGTTTCTCTTGATTCAGTTCTACTGGGAGACAAGAATTCCTCATCTGTCATGCTCTCAATGTTGTGTGCAAAATGATTCTTGATTGTTAGATTTCTAATCAGCCTGTTTACGTCCACTAGTGTCTGGAATAAATTAAAACAGTCCGTTGGTACAAAGCTGAAACCATAGTTTAGAACCTTAATTTCCAAATCACTAAGTTGGTATGCTGACAGGTTGATCACTGAATTCATACATACTTTGTCCCTGATCTCCCTCGTCTGGGCGGCTGGGGGGGGGGTTGTGGGGGCACTGTGGATGGACCCTTCAAAATGCCCTTTCCTTTTGTATCTCCTCCCCCCCTCCTGACTCGCCTGGTGTTCTGGGAAAAACCTGTGCCATTTCAGAATTTTCAGGTTCCCTATCTAATGTCAAGGGCCTATTAGTGTTATCCATGGGGTATTTAGTGTTCCCTAATGTTGTATGTGTCCTGTTTTCTCCAATGGGTGTTGCAGCTCCCTCTTTAATGGGGTCCACCTCCTCTCCTGAGGTAGAGCAGTCCCCAGAGGATTCGGCTTCACTTTCATTAAAAGAGACTTTTTTTGTTTTACCCTGATTCTTTTTTATTTTCTTTCCTGATCTCTTTCCCTTTGGAAAACGCTTTTGATCATTATCTCTTTTATAATTTGTTCTCTGCTTCCTATTCCATATATAGATTTTGTTATTTTCATAATCTGATAAATCCCTCAAGTACTTATCATGTTTTATTTCCATAATTAGGGACTTAGATTCAGCTATGGAAACCTTCAATATAGAATCAAACTTTGCAAATAAAGCATCACTACTACGTAGTCTGACAACCTGTTCAAGAAAAACTTTAGCTGTGGTTATAACAGTGGGTAATCCCTTAAGAGGAATAAAGTGTGCGAGTCTTGTTAAATGGTCAACTATTACCATGATTGTATTACATTGTTGGGAAATGGGTAGTTCTACTATAAAATCCATGGCAATAGTACTCCATGGTTTATCTGGAATAGGCAGAGGTGAGAGTAAACCAATGGGTCTTTTGTGATCTAATTTGTTTCGGGCGCAATTCTCACACCCGGATACGTAATTGTAAATACATTTATTCATTCAAGGCCACCAGAATCTTTGTCTAGTAAGGTCAATGGTCTTTTGGATTCCTCGATGACCAGATATGGTATCATCATGGGTATGTGTGAGGATTGATGTTCTAATACTCTCTGGTATGTATAACTGAGTGTTATGTTAAAAGAGTCCAGTTTGAGGATCTTTAGAGCAATATAGTAAGGGAATTGAATCTTGTTTTAAGGCTGTGAAAACTTCTTGTTCTATGGGTGTCAAATTTCCTATGATTTTCTCTGGAGAAATAGTGAAATTAGGTAATTCTTGTGGAAGTATTTCATGTATACGGGATAGAGCATCTGTTTTAGTATTTTGACTTCCAGGTTTATAGGTAATTACGAAGTTAAAGCGATCTAGAAATAACGACCATCATGCTTGTCGGGCCGTTAAAGTTCTATTCTTTTTTAAGTATTCAAGATTCTTATGATCAGTAAAAATAATAAATGGAATCTTTGAACCTTCTAAGAGGTGTCTCCATTGTTCTAATGACCTCTTTATTGCTAGGAGTTCTTTGTCTCCCACACTGTAGTTAGATTCGGCACTAGTTAGGGTTCTTGAATAGAAGGCTATTGGATGAACTTCATTGTTGTCTTTATTTTGTTGGGGGAGTATGGCTCCTATGCCTGTGTTAGAGGCGTCTACCTCAAGTTGGAATTGTAAATCAAAGTTAGGTAATGATAGAATAGGAGCTTTAGTGAATAACTCTTTGAGTCTATCATAAGTTTCTTGGGATTTTTCAGACCATTTTAAACTTTGATTTATACTAGTTAGCTGTGTTAGTGGTCTTATTACTGAAGAGAAATCTTTGATACATTGTCGGTAGAAATTCGCGAAACCTATGAATCGTTGTAACGATTTCACGGTAGTGGGTGTGGGCCAGTCCTTAATGGCTGAAACTTTTTCAGGATCCATTTGTATTTTGTTAGGGGTTATTATATAACCAAATTTTTTTATCTTAGACACATGGAAAACACATTTTTCTAACTTTGCATAAAGTTTATGCTCTTTAAGACGTGTAAGCACCCACCTCACGTGTTTTTCATGTTCTGTTCTGTAATGGCATTACATTATATTGAAAAAGTCCATAGCGCGTTCTAAAGGTTGTTTTCTATTCATGTCCTTCCTTCATTCGTATTAGGTTATAAGCCCCCTTTAAATCTAGCTTTGAATATATGGTAGCTTCATTCAGTCGTTCTAATAGTTCCGGTATTAGAGGTAGGGGATACCTATTCTTAATTGTTATTTAATTTAAAGCTCTATAGTCGATGATTTGTCTTATTGTTCCGTTTTTATTACGCATTAAGAACATTCCAGCAGCAGCTGGAGATGTTGAGTGTGAGATAAAACCTTTACGGAGATTTTCATCAAGATATGACCATAGGTAAACCAATTCCTCTTGTGAAAGAGGGTAGATTTTACTGTGAGGTATTGGAGACCCAGGTATTATATCGATTGGGCAGTCAAACTCCCTATGAGGTGGGAGATTTTCTGCTTCTTTTAGATCAAACACCTCTGCCAGATCCTGATAAATTTCAGGTAATTCATGTTCTAAAGCAGAAATTACTTGATATGGAAAACAGGTCTTTGAACAATATTATGAGTCTAACGTTTCCTGTGTTGTTGACCAGTCTATACTTGGGTTATGTTTTTGTAACCAATTAAAGCCTAGGATGAGTGTGTGCATGTAGATAGGAAAAGGTGTAGATAGGAATTAGGTCAAAAGAGAGGTATTCAGTATGCCCATTGTCAGTTGTTATTAATAGAGGGATTGTCTGGTGAGTAATGGGGCCCTGTTGTATGAGTGAACGATCAATGAGTTTAACAGAGACAGGATGTGATTTGCAAACAATAGGGATTTTATTAAGTTTAACATAGAAAGAATCTATATAGTTTCCTGAGGCCCCTGAATCGATCAAAGCATTAGAACGTACGTTTTTCTGATCCCACTGTAAAGAAAGGATGAGAGTCAGTTGAGGATTTTGTGTGAAATGTAAAATACTATGTTTGATCTGATTCTTACCCTTCTTCTGTCGTTGTAGCAATGGGCAATTGGTAACAGAATGTTCTTTTTGCCCACAATAAAGACAAAGATTCTCAGATCTGCGTCTGGCCTTTTCTTCAGGTGTTAGAGGACCCTTTATGGCTCCAATCTCCATTGGAGTTTGATTTGAAGCAGCCTTTTCCATGGTTGGTGTATAAGGATAAGGACGTCTCGGCGTAGTATCATATGAAGCTCTTTAAGCCTTCCTTTCACGCAGTCTGCGGTCCAGGGTAGTGCTTAATTTTATGAGTCTGTTTAGGGTTTCAGGTATCTCTAAACGGGATAACTCATCTTTTAATGTTTCCGATAGTCCCAATCTGAATTGGTTTTTTAAACTAATCTCGTTCCATTGGGAATCATCTATCCACATTTGGAACTCGGTTATGTATTCTTCGACGTTCATTTTACCCTGTTTTAGAGATCTTAATTTTGTTTTAGCAGTTATTTGAGTTTGGGAATCCTCATATAATGCTGTCATAGCCTGAAAGAATTCTTCTAGGGAGTCAATTATTGGATGATCACTTTCAAAAAACCTGTTGGCCCATGACCGGGGCTTCCCCTGGAGGAAAGAGATGGTGGTGCACACCTTGATCCTCTCTGTATGATTTTGGGCCTGAGAGAGAATAGGAGTTTACATGCATTTTTGAAATCTCTGAATTTGCTCCATTTACCCGTAAAAGGTTGTGGGTAATGGATATGGGGTTCAGGGACTTCTGATCCTTTTACTGGTAAACATTCTTTTATTAAAGTTTTTAGAGCCTTATTTTCTGTTTGTACCTCAGTTAAGGCCCTGGCTAGATATTCCAATTTTTGATGGATATTAGAAAATTATTTTTTTATTTCATTAGGATCCATCTTACAAAAATAAGTAGATATATATAGGTTATAACCCTTTTAGGCCTGAAAATTCTCTGATGACCCAAAATCAATTGTCAGAAAAGTATTACCAGAATCTAGAAAATAATGTTTTTGTTGCTCTATTCTTATTTCCTGCAAGTAAAAATGGCTTGTTTTACCAGCAGGAGCAAGGTGAGACGTTTCTTTAGTAATTAAATAAAGAATGGACAATATCATATGAAATAATAAAAATTGGAATCAGTATATGATGTAGAATAGGATAAAAAATAAGCTATGCAGTAAAGGCAATACTTAAAGTATTTGACAATTGAATATAGAGAGAAAATACCTTTCTTATGCTTGATGAGCAGATAAGAGTTTGCAGGAGATAATTCCGGATATAAATGTTCATATAAGTGACAGCAAGACACTTCACGCACTCACACAATCAGTCTGATAAAATATATACAATCCAACAAACACGCTAATTTGCCCCAGATAACAGGAGGTTAATTCAGAGATGTTTAACAAACATAGAGAGTCATATTTGAAAGTCAATTATAAGTGACTTCTAAAAGGTAAATAACGATACCAAGTGTAGCGTGGAGAGTGGCTCCTATCCCTTCTGATGAGGCAGATTTAGTAGCGTGGAGAGCGGTATGACCGCGGAGATGAGAGCTGGGAAGGAGAGAGCAGGCAGCGGTGAAATCCGGTGACCGCTTGTGTGAGCGCGACTTAGGCGTGCGTGTGGAAGAAGATCCGGTAGGCGTAGGAATCCAGAGATCAATACCGTATAGAAGCAAGATCCAAAGCAAAGCAGCAGCTGTTGCAAGGAGCTATTGTTAGCAGAGATGTTAAGACCTGAAACAAAAACGATTCTAAGGAATCAATAGGTTATTCACAAAGTGACTAATAATATGAAGCATCAACTTCAATTTTAAGGCCCTGAGTGAGGTAATAGTACTTCCTTAAATAGGGAGGAAGTACTTAGAGGCTGTGCTTCTTAAAGGGATATCACAGAGCATTACATAGGCCAAAGGGCATTACAAGATACGCATAAGGCCCGCTCCTGGTGTTAAATGCTGTTTTCCATTTATGGCCCTCCTTAATCCTAACAAGATTGTACGCTCCTCTCAAATCAAGTTTAGTAAAGACCGTTTCTCCCTTGAGGTGGTCAAAGAGTTCCGTAATGAGCGGAATAGGGTAAACATTCTTAATGGTAAGACGATTAAGACCCCTAATATCGATGCATGGTCTTAACTCGCCACCCTTTTTCTCCACAAAGAATAAGCCAGCCCCTGCAGGAGAGCAGGATTTGTGGATGATCCCCCGGGACAGAGCATCGGCAACATACTCCTCCATAGCACAATTCTCTGCAACAGAAAAAGGGTACACCCGGCCCCAAGGAGGAATGGCTCCGGGTTGCAGGTCTATGGCACAATCATAAGACCGGTGAGGAGGCAACATACTGGCACGCACCTTGTCAAAAATGTCTAGGAACTCTCGGTACTCCTCTGGCAATTAAGATACCGAAAAAGTGCACAAGACTTTAACTCGTTTCCAAAGACAAGTGGAAATACATTGCGGCGACCACGACAAAATTTCGGACCTGCGCCAGTCGAGACTGGGATTGTGCTTTTGGAGTCAAGGATAACCCAGAGCAGCCAGAAAATGTGGAGAGTTTATCACCTGGAACTGGAGGGTTTCAAAATGGAGAGCCCCAACAGCCATGGACAATGGCCTCAATAGCAAGCGGAACGAACCGAGGCAAAACAGGAATGGAGTGCTTTGATACAAAAGCATTGTCAATGAAATAGCCCGCAGCACCGGAGTCAACAAAAGCCTGAGTGACTATGGAGGAGTCCACCCAGGAAAGGACAACCGTGACCAAAGGTTTCTCCTTAAGCGGTTCTGGGGAAGAGGATAAACCACCCAAGGTCTGCCCCCAACAGGACCTTAGGTGTGAGCATTTCCCGGCCGTGTAGGACAAGACTTTAAAAGGTGGCCCTGTAACCCACATTAGTGGCAGAGCCCCTCCCTCCTCCTAAAGGCCCTCTCCAACACGGAGAGACGCGTGAAACCCAACTGCAACGGCTCAGCAGTACCTGGTGACTCTGGACCAGGAGGTATGGGAGGAAAGGGAGGCATGGATGGGAAGACAACAGAACAGGAGGCTTCTGCAAGCGCTCCTTGAAAGAGATCCTCTCTCTGAGTCTGATGTCAATTAGGATCAAAAAAGACACTAATGCCTCGAGATCCTCTGGTAAATCTCTGGCAGCAACTTCGTCTTTAATTGCATCAGAGAGCCCATGAAAGATGGCGGCAACAAGGTCTTCATTGTTCCAACCTACCTCTGCAGCAACCGTATGGAACTCAATAGCATACTGAGCAACAGATCTTGTACCTTGCTGAATGGACATGAGTCGTTTAGCAGCAGAGGAGGAGCGAGTCGAAACATCAAATACTCTTTGAAAGGAGGCCACGCATTCAAAGTAATTTGAAATCACAGGTTTATTTGTTTCCCACAATGGATTTGCTCAGGCAAGAGCTGTGTCAGAGAGTAACGAGATGAGAAATCCCACCTTAGCTCTGTCAGAGGGAAACGCCTGAGGTAACATCTCAAAGTAAATGCCCACTTGGTTCAAAAACCCTCTGCACTGAATAGGATCGCCTCCATATGCTGAGGTAGAGGTGCAGAACCGGACATGCTCCTGGTAGGTATAGGTGCAGCAGCGGAAACAGGAGCAGCCATAACTTGCAGGACACTTTGGTCCAAATGTGCAGTGCGAGTCAGCAGGGTTTGCAGGGATACTGCAAATTGATCCAAGCAGTGATCCTGTACATCAATCCTGGAAATGAATGCAGGTAAAGGTGGATTATTAGTACCATCAGGATTCATGGCCTTTGCATAATGTCAAGGTGCCAGGAATCAGACTGAGACAAGAAGTGCAAAAATAATCACACCTTTATTAATAACAAAAAATAATAAAAAGTCCACAAGTCAAATAACAAGCCAGGAGTCAAAACCAGAGCTGGTAGTCAGACGAGCCGAATCAGGAGCCAAAGCGAATAGTCAGACGAGCCGGAATCAGCAACAAGGAAAACAGCAGAGTCAGGAACAAGCCAGGGATCAGGGACCAGGAAGGACGTCAGGCAGCCAGGTAATACACAGGAACTCTAATAAACAGGTCTGAGACAACACAAAGGCAAAGCATACTGAACATTAAATAATAAGTGATTATGTCACAATTCTGAGACTGCATCCTGTCTCACACGGATGATGCATACCAGTCTGGCCATAAAAGGAAGTACAGGAAATGAGCAGCATCCCCCACAATGCACCATAGGAAGAGAAGTGAGTAAAATGGCTGCCAGCAGTACATGGCAAACAAAACAGGGAAAAAACCCTGACATATATACTGATAGCTTTACTTAATACTAATCTCCTCTCACACAATGTGAGAGGGCTTAATTCAAATATCAAAAGGAGAACTGCTATGACCCAATATAGGAAATTACATGCTAACATACTTTTTCTCCAAGAAACCCATTTTACTAGACCCCTTATTCCCAGGTATTGGTCCAAAGAATATACACATTTTCACTCCACGGCAGATACCAAAAAATGAGGGGTTTTGACCTTGATCCATTCCTCACTACAATTTGTCCACGAAGAGACAATATCAGACTTGGAAGGGATATATTTGCTAGTTTTTGGCCAAATCCAAGGCATTGATCTATTGTTATGCAACATTTATGCCCCAAATAATAATCAGGCGTTTTTGTTTTTTTTACCACATCTCTCATTTACTAACTGGATGGTCCGAATTGAGAATCTTGTTAGCAGGGGACTTTAACAAAGACTTACACGCACACACAAACAAGCCATCTCTTGTCCAGAAAAAAGAAAATAGTTAGAATGAGATCTATGGCAGAGAGTGGTTGATTTATTAGCTCCACACACACTAATGGACTCTTGGAAGGCCCTATATGGGTTTATTTCGGACTACACATTTTATTCTGTGGCACATAATAGTTACGTTAAACTGGATTATATATTTACTAGCCAAATTCTGCAACCTATTATTAAATCAGCTAATATCCATTTGTGTGTGTGGTCAGACCACTCCATTACTCAAATACATATGGGTGAGATAAAAGAACCTAGCAGAGCGAAATCTTGGACTTATGATCCTTCATGCATGAAAAATCCTACTACTAGTTCTAACTTATTAAGAGCTATTGGAGAATATTGGCAATAAAATTTAAATACTACAGTCAATCCAACGTCAGTCTGGGCAGCACATAAATCAGAGGTGAGGAGTCTTCTAATTTAGGAAAAAGCCATATTCAAGGAAAAAATTAATACACAATTTGGGCAGCTACATTCAGAAATACAGTCTTTAGAACAAGTACATACATTTACTAAAAAGATTCTACCCTAGTACTACTACAACGCAAACGACAATCACTAGTCACACTACTAAATGATAACTCCATTAAATTGGCTCACAGATTAAAAACAAAATATTTCCTGTTCGCAAACAAGCCGGATAAATACCTAGCTAACAAAATTAGAAATAGCTATCAGACTATGTCGATAGCTTTTATACAAAAAAAACAGATGGCCACATAACTTCTATTCCGCAAGAGATAGTGGATAGATTTGTGCAGTATTATAAAGACTTATATGATGGAAAAATTAAGGTGGGATGGATCTTAGCAGAACCAGACAAGGGCGCCTGCTTTCTCCACTCCCTATGTATAGAACCATTAGCACTTAAGATAAGAAACTCTTTAGATATTACAGGTTTGGAGATTGGCCATAATAACCATAAAATCAGTCTTTTTGACCAGACCGATGATCTCCCTCCCTAATCTATATGTTATGCTGGACAGATTTTCCGCTATATCAGGATACAAAATAAATCAGGATAAGTGTGAAGCTCTTCCAATAGCTCTGCCCAAACAGGCAATAAAACGTATAGAGTCCAACTTTGACTATAGATGGGTCTAAACTCCATACAATACCTGGGAATAAACTTAACTTCTCATTCTACCCATCTATATAAGACTAATTATGCTCCACTTCTCCAAAAAATTAGGTCAGACATCAACAAATGGCAGAAAGCAAACTTTTCATGGTACGGTAGATTAACATTGATTAAAATGAATATACTCCCTAGATTGATGTACCTGTTTAGAGCTCTACTCATTAGACTCCATAAGCCAGACATTGATTCTCTACAATTGGCGCTACATGGGTTTCTGCGAAGTAAGAAGCAGGGAAGAATCCCCTTTCAGACACTGACCCGCCACAGGCAGTTAGGAGGAGTCAGGGTTTCAAATCTATGGGATTACTATCATGCTTCAAGACTAGCTCAAATCGCTTCATTTGGTAGGAGGGGGAGAATTTGATATGGCCTGTACTGGAATCTCTTCTGGGAGGCTTTAAGTCCCCAGAGGAAATCATCTGGGGGAGGGAGGGAAAAGAGAGAGGACAGTCTCCTAAAATCACAATACAATCTATTCAGCTTTACGGGGATGTCACCAGAAAGCTTAGCTTGCTACCGTCTAAATCTCTAATGGTTCACATGAGGCTCCTTATACCAAAGGACTACAGACACCTTATAGATAAATGGGAAAACAAAGGACTATATAGAGTAGCAAACTTTATATCTAATAAAGCTCCCATCACCTTTCCCCAACTCCAACTTAAATTAGATAACCTACCTCTACACTGGTTTTTGTATTTACAAATTACTTCATCCATCCGCAAATACTCTGTAGGAGCATCTTTTCACTTGAACGTATTTGTAGCTCTTTAAATAGGCCTAAACATGCTATATCCCAATTGTATCTTAGCATCCAGTCAGCTAAAAATAACAGTAAATCTCCTATATTCCAAAGGTGGGAAACAGATCTAACAAAATATGAAGATTTAAGTAAATAGGAAAATATATTTTTCCAATCTTGTAGAGGCTTGTTTAGTGTAGATCTAAGAGAACATATGATTAAGACAACCTTTCGGTGGTACCTTATGCCCCTCAAAACTGCTCATTTGTCCAACGGAGGCTCTAGATACTGTTATAGAGGGTGTGGGGTTGTAGGCACATACCTACATATGTGGTGGGATTGCCCTAAGATTAGAGAAATCTGGTCTAATCTTTCCAAGCTACTAAGCAATCTGCTAAGTGAAAACATTAATCTTACTAGGGAACAAGCCCTTCTACATGAGAGAATTCCTAAATTAAAATCTTCCATTAACACTTTTGTTAGAATTTTTTGCACCATCACCAGAATCGCATAGCTAGACACTGGAAAATAGGGGTGCCGGAATGGTCAGAGGTTTTAACCAGGATTGGACAAGGTGACATGGCATCCTTTAGTAAGGTATATTTTTACTGGATGTTTCAGGATAACAATGTATGAGCTTTATAAATGCTCTGGGGATAGGAGGGGGGGGGATTAAACCAGACATATTTACAAGACAATTTTGTGCTTGACATGGTGACTTAGTTTAATTGTTATGTTTAGTTTATTTTATATTATTATGATACAATTCATGGTATAGAATTGCTTGATGCTAGAGTGAGATTAAAGTTTTGAGACAAAATGAAGCTCAGTATTATGGATTAACTCACATCAGCTTTGGTGGAAAATATTAAAGGTGTTTTTTTTAGTATGCACGTTAAGTAGTACCAGGTCTATTCACCTTTAGGTCTGTAGTAATGTAATTGTATTGTGGTTTTTATGTTTTTTTGGGGGGGGTTCCCCAAATTGTATGTTGTTAAATTAATCAATAAAAATTATTTTAATCTAAAATGTCTATTTATGTTATCAAAGTCAGCAGCAGAAAATATATAGTTCTACATAACTGCATGCCGTTATGCAAAAATATAAAGTTTCCACATCTGACTTTGTTAATCTTAATAATGTATTTTAAATGATATATTTATGTTTCAAATAATTAAAAAAAGTAAGTTTAAATTATATACTTAAATTAATATGCATTATAGAAATGTAATGCTACTCTAAACTATTAACCCTTAGGAGTCCTCCCCCAGTGCAACCTAACCCTGCTATAATATTAATCCCTTATCTGCCCTAACCTAATGACATAACCACCACTAACCTATTAACCCCTAAACTGTAACAACCCCCAATGCAAAATACCCCAACACTACTCAACTACCTAACAGCAAACAAACTCTAAGACCACTAACCTAAGTTACAGAAAATACAAAAACACTAAATTCCCAAAAAATTTTAAAAAATACCAATACCAAAAAAAACAAAGTGCTAAAAAATTAAAAACAGTTATGCATAGCCTAAAACTAAAGTCCCCTTAAAAAAACAGCCCAAAATAAAAAAAACCTATACTAACCCTAAAATCTATTCTAAAAATGACTCTTAGAAGGGCATTTTGTAGAGCTTTGCCCTAAAGCGTTTTAGCTCTTTTCTATTTAAAATAAAAAAATCCATATTCTAAAATCAATTAACCCTGCCAAAAAAGCCTATGTTAAAAAACCTGCTCTAATAAGTGCATTTGGTAGGGCATTCCCAAATGCAATTATAGCTCTTTTACATTTGTTAAAAAAACAATTGTCCTGAAGAACTTGCATAGAGGATAGTGCGTAACAAAAAGTTGCAGTAAACACAACATAAATACATTTAAAATTATAGTTACACTCATATAAACACTATCTGATAAGAAATAGTCACATAAGTATTAAAAAAAAGGGTTCAAAGGTACATGGTATATGACAAAGTGTTTGATTGCAAAGGGCTATATTGTATATATACATACATATACATGTCTAAATATGTGTATGTATGTATGTACTATATATATATATATATATATATGTGTGTGTGTGTGTGTGTACATATGTATGTATGTATTAATTTGTTTTACTGTATATATACTGTACATATTTCACATTCAAATGTTCTTCCCTTACAGGAATTTGTTATTTTATTGTAAATAAAGACCTATATGTATCTGTATATACTTATAACTATATATTTATTCCTATAGATATATAGGTATAGATATCTATTTTACATTAACATTGCCAGATATATATATATATATATATATATATATATATATATATATATATATATAAAAATATATATTTAATAATAAAAAAAATCTTTATGAAGAACATAAGAATATTTGTGTAACTCACTTCCGGTTTTGCGCTTTATGTCTAACACAGTGTTGGTTTAGTGCACATGGACCAAAATTACAAGTTGTGTGATGAAACCGGTTCGGTAATAACGCTAAAAATGTGTTGGTATCACAATTTTCATTGCACCGCCATTACAAGTTACAAAAAAAAACCTTTCTTGTGTTGTGCGATTTGATACGGTAAGCCCCATACCGCACAAAAGCCAAGTTCTGACTTGACGTGCTCGTGCAAGTATCCCCCATAGACATCAATGGAGAACAAGTGTTAGAAACACCTGCGATTGTGGAATGGCGATCACTATAACGCATTCCCAATTGATGTCTATGGAGTCAAGAAAGTTTTGTTTAAAGGGATAGGAAAGTCAAAATTAAACTTGCATGATTCAGATAGAGTATGCCATTTTAAGACACTTTTAAATTCACTTCTATTTTCAAATGTGCTTCGTTCTCTTAGTATCCCTGGTTAAAAAAATGAATAGGCACATATCATACACCAGTGGGGGCTGCTGCTAATTGGTGTCTGCACACATTTGTCTCTTGTGATTGGCTAAATAAACATTTTCAGCTTCCTGTCAGTAGAGCAAGGCTTTCCCTTCAGCAATGGATAAGAAGAGAATGAATAACGTTTGATAATAGAATTAAATTTGAAAGTTGTTAAAAATAGTTTGTTTTATCTGGATCATAAAAGAACATTTTGGGGTTTACTATCCCTTTAAATCTAACACCCTAACATAAGCCCCTAGTCTATTAACCCCTAATCCGCTGCCCCCGACATCGCCAATACTAAATAAAGCTATTAACCCCTAATCTGCAGCACCTCGTATCACTGACACCTATATAAAGCTAATAACCCCTAATCCGCCGCACCTGCATCGCTAACACTTATATAAAGCTAATAACCCCTAATCCACCGCACTCAGCATTGCTAACACCTATATAAAGCTATTAACCCCTAATCTGCCGCACCCCGCATTGCTAACACCTATATAAAGCTATTAACCCCTTTTAATGCCCATTAAAGGGACAGTCTAGTCCAAAACAAAACTTTCATTATTCAGATAGGGCATGTAATTTCAAACAATTTTCCAATTTACTTCTATCACCAATTTTGCTTTGTTCTCTAGGTATTCTTAGTTGAAAGCTAAATCTTGGAGGTTCATATGCTAATTTCTAAGCCCTTGAAGGCCGCCTCTTAGCTCAGGGAACTTTGACAGTTTTTCACCACTAGAGGGTGTTAGTTCATGTATTTCATATAGATAACACTGTGCTCACGCACGTGGAGTTCCTAGGAGCCCGCAATGGCTAAAATGCAAGTCTGTCAAAAGAACTGAAATAAGGGGTCAGTTTGCTGAGGCTTAGATACAAGATAATCACAGAGGTAAAACGTGTATTAATATAACTGTGTTGGTTATGCAAAACTAGGGAATGGGTAATAAAGGGATTATCTATCTTTTAAAACAATAAATATTCTGGTGTAGACTCTCCCTTTAAAAAAAAATAAAAAGCCATAATCTAAAAAAACAACCACCCCCCCAAAAAAAACCCTAACACCAACCCCGAAATAGGTACTCACCATTTCTGAAGTCCGGCAGTGAATGTTTTCTTCCAGGCGGCTCCATCTTAAATCTTCATCCCGGTGTCGCGTAGCCATCTTCAATCTTCATCCAGGGGTTGTGGAGCTGAGGCGGCGTGGAGCAGAGCAGGTTCGGCGACTGCAGTGAACATCCAACATGAAGGCTCCTCTTCATGCGATCGTCCGCCGCAGACTGAAGATTGAATGCAAGGTACCCCTTTTATATTGGGTTACCTTGTATTCCTATTGGCTTAATTTTCAAATCAGCCAATAGGATGAGAGCTGCTTACATCATATAGGCTGTTCAAATCGTGCTATGTACGTGTGTGTGGGTACATATTTATTTATGTATTTATATGTGTATATATGTATTTACAGACAACAAATGCAACAGAAGCAGCACACACCAGCAGATCAACACCCCGGTGCACTGCTGCATTACCATGTACAGAGTCACATAGAGATCCATGCTTGGCTCCAGCATTTGTTACACCCCCAAAGCAGGCACAAGAGACAGGGAATTAGATACAACGCCTTTACATGTGTAAACACACAGAGAAAACAAGGGCCTTGCCCAAACGTTTTGGCTCTCGCAAGAGCCTTTATCAATGGAGGCCCTGCAGACATAAATAACAAAATACCCACCCCTTCCTTAAATACATAAGAAGAGAGAAGTGCTCTACCAGGTACGAACAACAGCTCATCAGCTAGTCCTATGGCGATTTACCTCCCAGAATGAGGCTCTTTTAGACCAGTGTGCTTTTCACAGAGGAAAACGTTCCTAAAGTATATCAGTCTGATCCCGCCAAGTATGGTCAGTCCAGCCCCAAAAATACCAGGCAATTCTCCTCTGAACAAGGAACATGACAACCCCAGACAATCGTTTCGGCCTCCTATGGGCCTCGTCAGTGAGGTGCAGCCACATTCCTCTAAGCACACTGGACAAGGAGTCCACATCTGGTTTCCCCCATCACCCATAGGGAGACTTCTCAAGGGTCATATTAATTTGCATACTAAGAGAGAAGTGCTCTACCAGGTACAATCAACAGCTCATCAGCTAGTTCTATGGTGATTTACCTACCGGAAGCAGCCTCTTTTAGACCAGTGTGCTTTTCCTAAAGTATATCAGTCTGATCCTGCCAGGCAATTCTCCTCTGAACAAGGAACATGACAACCCCAGACGAACGTTTCAGCCTCCTATGGGCCTCATCAGTGAGGTGCAGCCACATTCCACTAAGCACACTGGACAAGGATCATCTGGGGTTGTCATGTTCCTTGTTCAGAGGAGAATTGCCTGGTATTTCGGGGCTGGACTGACCTTACTTGGTGGGATCAGACTGATATACTTCAGGAAAGTTCTCCTCTGTGAAAAGCCACACTGGTTTAAAAGAGGCTGCTTCCAGATGGTAAATCGCCATAGAACTAGCTGATAAGCTGTGGTTTGTTCCTGGTAGAGCGCTTTTCTCTTCGTATGCAAATTAATATGACCCTGGGAAAGTCTCCCTATGGGTGATGGGGGAAACCAGACGTGGACTCTTTGCCCGGTGTGCTTAGAGGAATGTGGCTGCACCTCACTGACGAGGCCCATAGGAGTCCGAAACAATCATCTGGGGTTGTCATGTTCCTTGTTCAGAGGAGAATTGCCTGGTATTGCGGGGCTGGACTGACCTTAATTGGCAGGATCAGACTGATATACTTCAGGAAAGTTTTCCTCTGTGAAAAGCACACTGGTTTAAAAGAGGCTGCTTCCAGGTGGTAAATCGCCATAGAACTAGCTGATGAGCTGTGGTTCGTTCCTGGTAGAGCGCTTCTCTCTTCATATGCCCTTCCTTAAATACCCTTACCACATTACCATCAACAGTGTCAGCTGCTTATCCCCGCAAACAAACTTATGATCGCCCAGCCCAAGTGTGTCTATAACAACGGCGCTTACAGATGACGTCATCGTCCGGCGCCTGTGCAGGTCACCACCCACGTCACTCGTTGTCATGGTGATGAGGTACACAGGCAGCCTGACAATGGGTCTCAGTGTCAAATGAGTGATCGCGAAGGGGAAAGGAGTTGTCACTGTGCAAATACAAAAACAAATTGTGAAAACTTTAAAAAAAAACGAATCTTTATATTATATAAGTATTACCAACTATTATGCAGCATACATTAGAGCATATGCTAACACCATCTATATTCAATGGTATCAAAGTGTTAGTAATTTGAATACAACATTTCACCTAGTAGATGACACAAAAATTTATAAAGCAAAAATGGGATGTAAAACACCTCAACTGAATAGGCTTCTTGGCTCAGGAATAGGTAGAAACACACAGACAGCTACCACCACTTCTGTCACTTGTGGTAGCAGCAGGCAAAATCAATGTTCACATTCAATCCCTTAGGGGACAGAGTGTCCAAAGTGAAGATCCATCTTGACTCTAGCTGCAGTAATGCTAATGCTCTATCCCCTCCTCGTCTAGGGCGTGGGACATGGTCAATCAACATCGACCTTAGCATAGATACTGAGTGTCCTGCTTGCAGAAAATGCTGTTTAACGGGCTGGTCGGAACGATCTTTATCTAATGCCTGCCTAATCGCTGATTTATGATTTGCAAGCCTTTCACGGAAAGATGTCACAGTTTTTCCAACATAATAAAAAGAGCAAGGGCAGAAAATTATATATACCACGAATTCAGAGGGGCACGTAAGCCTGTGTCTGATTGTGAACATTTTGTTTGTATGAGGGTGATGAAAAGAACTCCCTGTTATTAGGCTGTTACACGTCATACAGCTTCCACATCGAAAGCAGCCTTGTTTACCCCTAGGTAACCATGTTTGCCTATCATAACAATGGAGAAGATCATTTAGTACCAGTATATCCTGTAAATTTTTCGCCCTCTTGTAAACCACCCTTGGTGGTGGGGTTTTAAAAATCTGTAGGCTGGAATCTTCAGATAGTATATTCCAATTTTTCTTGATGGTAGATGGCAGGATGTTGGTGCCCGGGGTATAAGTAGTGATAAAATTCAGGCATTTATTATCCGTCTTAGTATATGTCCTAGTGGTTAGTTCATCCTGTGTCCATTGTTCAGAATTTTTGCATTTGCTCCATTATCAACTCACAGGGATATCCCCGTTGGAGAAAACGTTCCGACATCTCCGCAAGCTACTTCTTCTTGTGATAGCTGCACACATGTGTGTACATAATTATTTATGTATTGATATGTGTATATATGTATTTACAGACATATATACAGATATAAACATATAAATACATAAGTACACATACACATACTGTATATATAGTGCATTGGATCCATTTGCAGTTAAGTAGCTAAAAACAAGAAAAATATTATTTTGCAATATTCATATTTATATATAAATATGTATTTATTGATATGTATATATTGATGATTAATATATTATTGAAGATACGGAATGTGAAACATTTTTTCATGTCCGAGTTATGGGTCCGCATTTGCACTTTAGTATGTTTTTTCCACATTTTTTCTCTATTGACTTTTGTGCGGGAATACGTTAACGCACGTTATATTCTACGTTCGGCTTTTTGCGCACATTAGGTTAGCGCTTGTGTAAACACAGTGTACTTTTAACTTGTAATATAAGAGCTACCCAATTTGCACAAACAGCTTACTTTTAGCGAAGTTAGCGTAAGAGCAGTAGCATTAAATACTGCTCCCCTTGTAATTTTGCCCTCAGTATTTAAACATTTGGGCTTGCACGTACATAAATTAATTATCTAGAAAACATCTCTCTGATTCAATTCATCCTCCCTATCCCCACTTCGCAATACCCTGTACTGTTAATAGGGTAACATCAGCATTATGATATTTATGAAAATGTCACACTATTGGTTTATCAAAATCTAGATCCTCAATGGCCCTGACATGATCCAAAAAGTATTCTTTGAGTGGTCTCTTAGTTTTCCCAGCTTAGTGTTTAAAAGAGCCCCGACAAGTAAGAAGATAAACTACATGAGTCTCTGATCTAAATATAGATCCTTCTTTACCTCAATCACATTTTAGATTTTGTCACAACACTTAAAAAAGCCTTTTCTTCTACTAAGCCAATTTTCTTTCACTCTTGTTGGCAACATAGATGGAGATACATAGTTGTCAATCGTCTTGCCTTTTTATACAACTTACAGCCTTCATGTACAATTTTCTTCAAAACAAGATCTGAATATAGAATAGGTAAAGCACTGTATAAAAAATCCCATTGTATTGTAAACTGTACTTTGTCACAAAAATGCTTTTTCCATTCTACTGCGTAAATATTTATTTATTTTGCTATAACTTAAAAGATCTATGAAATGGCATCAATCTCTGCTCGTACTTTTTTTTAATAGTAACTTATCTTACCCTCTCTGAACTAAATGCTCAGACAATACTCTTGCCTCTTTGATTTAGGTAATGTCACTAGAGCAATTCCTCTTCACTCTAATAAACTGTCCCTTTGGAATACCCTTAACTACATGTTTAGGATGACAAGAGTGATACTCTAATATGGTGTAACCGTAGTTGGTCGATGATAAAGAACTTTTCTTCTTCTTTATTATTTATCTATTCGGCTCTCAAACTCGCATCCAAATATTTAGGGGCCTATCTATCAAGCTCCATATGGAGCTTATAGCCCCGTGTTTCTGGCGAGCCTTCAGACTCACCAGAAACACAAGTTTCTAAAGACCGCTGCTCCATAACCTGTCCACCTGCTCTGAGGAGGGGGACAGACATCGCCGCAATTCAACCTGATCAAATACGATCGGGTTGATTGACACCCCCTGCTAGCGGCCGTTTGACTGTGAATCTGCAGGGAGCAGCATTGCACCAGCAGTTCACAAGAGCTGATTGTGCAATGCTGAATGCGGAGAGCGTATTGCTCTCCGCATTCAACAAGGTCATGCCCGACAGGCCTTTCATAAATAGGTCCATTATCTCTTTTTCATTATATTCCACTACAAATTTTAGTCCCAGATCATTGTTATTTAAATAAAGAGCAAAACGCTCAACAGACTCCTCACCTCCTTCCCAAACAAAAAACATATTGTCTATATAGCGGTAATAATAATTTTTGTGGCCTTTAATCTGGAACATCTAATGGGACAAAATCCACCCATATGCCAACCTTTTTATCGATTGGTGTGAGCTGTTCCACGTTTATTGAGAGGCCAGATCAAGTCACATAAATGTGTTACTGTGCAGTTTTCAAATAGATTTAAAATGGATTTTAAAAACATCTGAAGCCATTCTTATTTGTCCACCCACTTAATTTACCATCTCATTTGTAATGCAATTATTTTATATATCTTTATTATATTGCTTTTTGCAACCTATTTTTATCCTATTATTATTTATTTGTGTTTCTGAGTTGTATCTGCTTAAACACCAGCAATGTGTCAATCGCAATATAACAAAACTTGATATTGTTTTTAAGAATAATAGCCAATATATAAGGGTGTCTTACAGCATATGTGGAATGTGCCAATTAAAACATAGCTTAATTTGCAGCTATTAGTGGATTTTATAAAAATTACTGTTATTTTGCTGAATATTTTAAGAAAAAGGGATTTGGCAGAATTACAAAAAAAGACAGCTGCTAAGGCATGCAAATACATATGGAGTAAATCTTTGGCACTTATTTTGATTTGAATGGATAATGTATAAATTACTTCTATTTGCAATCAGAAAATGCTACTGTATGTATAGAGTTACTATAATTTAATAGTTTAGTTGGTATACTATTTTTCTATTATTGTGCATATTAGAATAGTGAATTAATGGAACAGTTTTTCCACTATGTCGTAACAGTTAAATATGTTTTGCACAAACCTATTTTATTATTGATTAATTAAAGTTTAAAGGAAATATTCTCTATCAGATTTGGAAAAATTTATATGGAAGGATTTGAAGATGGATCAAAACCACAATTTAAGTATCAAAAGATAAAAAAAAAATATGGCACATTGCATTGATACAAACCCAAATCAGTGATACACTGTGTGCAGAAATATAGAAAAATCCCATTAATGTTAGCGTTAAGGGTTATTGTTAATGTTAAAGTTTATGAGTACAAATCCAATACAAATACAAAGTCAAAATTATAAGTCAAATAGTATAATTAGTTTTATTGTCCCAGAGTCACCAAAAGCTCAACTAATTCCACTAATCTCAATATAAGAAAAACAAGAGAGAGACGCTTTATTATAATTTTTAGTAGTTAATGCTAGATATATACTCAAAAATGGCTAGATTACGAATGGGGTGCTATTTATCGCTCTTGCTCACGCATAAATTTGCTAGAAGTAAGCTTTTTGCACATGTCAGGTAGTACAAAAATTACAAGTTGAAAGTAAAACGTTTTTGCACAAGCACTAACTTGACGAGCGCAAAAATCCAAACTTCAAATATCGCATAAAGTGGAAAAAAACACTAACACACTCAATCATGCGCAAACCTGATTGCGTTTTCTCAAGTGCTCTAACCCAACATAAAATAGGAATATTTCACATTCCAATGTTCTTCACATAGAAGAATACATTCTATTTATTATTAAATACATATTTGTATATATATTTGATTTTTTTGTGTGTGAAATATTTATCTATACCTATTTATATATATATATATATATATATATATATATTTATTTATTTATGACTATATATATATATATATATATATATATATATATATATATATATGGGAATATCTATTTATGTGTGTTTGTAAACTGATGTATTTCTGTGCATATATGTCAGTAAATACATTTCTACACATATACATATATAAATACATAAATACATATGTACACACATCTAAACATATATATATATATATATATATATATATATATATATATATATATATATATATATATTCTCCATCGTAAAAAAGGCACTCACTGGTCTTCATCCAAATATCATATTTATTTACAACATTTTACAGAGACATAACGTTTTGGTGTATCATTAACACCTTTGTCAAATGTCAAAAACAAGCACAAAACAGAGATATATACCAAGGGGATTAAATACCTTTCTGGAATTTGGGCCATTTTACACAAAATAACCAGTGGACTGGACGCTCACAGTAATACAACCCGTCTGGCTGGATGGAAGCTAATACCTGCGGGGGACCTACATGAATGCTCATTCTAGTGGGTACCCACAGGGTTTTATCCATACTCCTGGAGTTACGAAGAAGACAGTAACTGATCTATGAAGGAATAAACTCTATATAATAGGTCAGCATGCTTATTCTTAATATGGTTGCTTTATGTACAGTATATGTGATAAGGATACTGTGTTCATTATAATAGTGCAATAAGATGCACATAGTTTTGTATTAACCTTTTGATTTTATGTTTTTTACACCAATGTGCGGTCACTTTCCAGTCGTGAGATATGATGATAAAGTTATGCACTGTAGTGCATTGTTTGTCACTCTGATGAGAAGTTTGCATCCTGTGCTGTTTTTTACACAGCGATATCTCATATGACTGGTTATGTGGTTGCTTGTTTGTGTATATGGTTACTATGGTAACCAAGGGCCAATCAAATCGCGGTGACGCATCACGCTTATGCTGTAGCGTGATGACGTCATTTTGAGTCGATGCGATGGAGCAGAATGTCTTTTAAATGTATATAAGGTCACCCACTGGTATATAGTGTTAGGAGTTTCTTTGGGGACACGCTCTGTTTTGTGCTTGTTTTTGACATTTGACAAAGGTGTTAATGATACACACGAAACGAAAATTTTGGAAATAAATATGATATTTGGATGAAGACCAGTGAGTGCCTTTTCTACGATGGAGAATGTTAATTTGGTTATTAAGTGCACCCTGGCAGTTGTGATAACTGTGTAAGACTGTGCTTATCCTTTATGGGAGATTGGTGTATATATATATATATATATATATATATATATATATACAGGGAGTGCAGAATTATTAGGCACGTTGTATTTTTGAGGATTAATTTTATTATTGAACAACAACCATGTTCTCAATGAACCCAAAAAACTCATTAATATCAAAGCTGAATAGTTTTGGAAGTAGTTTTTAGTTTGTTTTTAGTTATAGCTATTTTAGGGGGATATCTGTGTGTGCAGGTGACTATTACTGTGCATAATTATTAGGCAACTTAACAAAAAACAAATATATACCCATTTCAATTATTTATTTTTACTAGTGAAACCAATATAACATCTCAACATTCACAAATATACATTTCTGACATTCAAAAACAAAACAAAAACAAATCAGTGACCAATATAGCCACCTTTCTTTGCAAGGACACTCAAAAGCCTGCCATCCATGGATTCTTTCAGTGTTTTGATCTGTTCACCATCAACATTGCATGCAGCAGCAACCACAGCCTCCCAGACACTGTTCAGAGAGGTGTACTGTTTTCCCTCCTTGTAAATCTCACATTTGATGATGGACCACAGGTTCTCAATGGGGTTCAGATCAGGTGAACAAGGAGGCCATGTCATTAGATTTTCTTCTTTTATACCCTTGAAGGATGCAGGCTTCTTCCTGTACCACTGCTTGAAGAAGGTGTCTTCCAGAAACTGGCAGTAGGACTGGGAGTTGAGCTTGACTCCATCCTCAACCCGAAAAGGCCCCACAAGCTCATCTTTGATGATACCAGCCCAAACCAGTACTCCACCTCCACCTTGCTGGCGGGAGTCGGACTGGAGCTCTCTGCCCTTTACCAATCCAGCCACGGGCCCATCCATCTGGCCCATCAAGACTCACTCTCATTTCATCAGTCCATAAAACCTTAGAAAAATCAGTCTTGAGATATTTCTTGGCCCAGTCTTGACGTATCAGCTTGTGTGTCTTGTTCAGTGGTGGTCGTCTTTCAGCCTTTCTTACCTTGGCCATGTCTCTGAGTATTGCACACCTTGTGCTTTTGGGCACTCCAGTGATGTTGCAGCTCTGAAATATGGCCAAACTGGTGGCAAGTGGCATCTTGGCAGCTGCACGCTTGACTTTTCTCAGTTCATGGGCAGTTATTTTGCGCCTTGGTTTTTCCACACGCTTCTTGCGACCCTGTTGACTATTTTGAATGAAACGCTTGATTGTTCGATGATCACGCTTCAGAAGCTTTGCAATTTTAAGAGTGCTGCATCCCTCTGCAAGATATCTCACTATTTTTGACTTTTCTGAGCCTGTCAAGTCCTTCTTTTGACCCATTTTGCCAAAGGAAAGGAAGTTGCCTAATAATTATGCACACCTGATATAGGGTGTTGATGTCATTAGACCACACCCCTTCTCATTACAGAGATGCACATCACCTAATATGCTTAATTGGTAGTAGGCTTTCGAGCCTATACAGCTTGGAGTAAGACAACATGCATAAAGAGGATGATGTGGTCAAAATACTCATTTGCCTAATAATTCTGCACACAGTGTATATATATATATTTCTTTCATGTAATTATCAAGAGTCCATGAGCTAGTGACGTATGGGATATACATTCCTACCAGGAGGGGCAAAGTTTACCAAACCTTAAAAATGCCTATAAATACACCCCTCACCACACCCACAATTCAGTTTTACAAACTTTGCCTCCCATGGAGGTGGTGAAGTAAGTTTGTGCTAGATTCTACGTTGATATGCGCTTCGCAGCAGGCTGAAGCCCAGTTTTCCTCTCAGAGTGCAGTGAATGTCAGAGGGATGTGAAGAGAGTATTGCCTATTTGAATACAATGGTCTTCCTCTAGGGGATCTATTTCATAGGTTCTCTGTTATCGGTCGTAGAGATTTCTTCTTCTACCTCCCTTTTCAGATCGACGATATACTCTAATATACCATTACCTCTACTGATTCTCATTTCAGTACTGGTTTGGCTATCTACTATATGTAGATGAGTGTCTTGGGTTAAGTAAATCTTATTTCTATTTATGACACTCAAAGCTATGGTTGGGCACTTTTTATGTAGTTCTAAATATATGTTTTAAACTTATATTTGCCATTGTTCAGGTTAATCAGTATTCCTTCTTTCAGACTGTCAGTTTCATTATTTTGGGAAATGCATATGAATAAATATTTTTTCTTACCTTCAAAAATTTTCAAATTGACTTTTTTCCTTGCGGGCTGTTAGGCTCGCGGGGGCAGAAAATGCTTAAATTTATAGCGTTATTCTTGGCGCAAACTTTTTTGGCGCAAAATTTCATCATTTCTGGCGCCATAGTTGATGCCGGAAGTTTACACATGGTTGAGTCATTTTTTGACGCATTTGTGTTACAGGCGGTTTTTTTTGCGCCAAAAAATGTGGGCGTCATTTTTGGTGCCACAAAATATGGGCGTTATACTTGGCGCCAAATAATGTGGGCGTCTTACTTGGCGCCAAAAAATGTGGGCGTCATACCATTTTTTTCACATTATTTCAGTCTCACTTTTTTGTTGCTTCTGGTTGCTAGAGGCTTGTTTGTTTTGCATTTTTTCCCATTCCTGAAACTGTCATTTAAGGAATTTGATAATTTTGCTTTATATGTTGTTTTTTTCTATTACATATTGCAAGATATTTTAAAAGCTGTTCCTGAATCAGAAAATACTGAGGGATTCCTGATGACTGATATCAGTCCTACCAATGCTAAGTTAATTTATTTTAATGTTATGAATGTTTATATTTAGCTATGGTTTGTAATAAGTTTTTATTTTAAACTTTTACATGCAGAGTCCATTAGTATTTATGCATTATCTATTGCTATTCTTTTTACATCTTATGTACAAGATATATTTAGGAATTTATAAGAATATTTTTCTGATTCTAGTATAAAGGCTTTGTCTGCTATCCCGCCTTCTAATAAAATTTTTAGGTCTTTTTTAAACTTCTCATTTAGTTGATGAAGTTTCAAATGACCAAAAACATACTGAATTATCCTTCTCTGATGGTGTATTTTCTCATTCAGAATATTCTTCATCAGATATTGACACTAACAAATCTACTTTTTTATTTTTAAATAGAGTACATTCGTTTTTTGTTGAAAAGGTGTTGATTATTTTTGATATTGAAGTAACTAGTTCTTTTTGATTAAGATTAGCTAACATTTAAATTCTGCTTTTTAACCTTCTGTGGTTTCTTCAGAGGTTTTTTTCCAGTTCCTGATACTAGGGAATGGAATAGGCTGGTAATTTATTTTATTCCTTCTTTAAGGTTTTTAATTGTATCCTTTGCCGGCAGTTAGTTTTCAGTTTTGAGGCAGATCCTCCAAGTTAATGGAGACTATCTCTACTCTTGCTAACATACTACTATTCCTATAGCAGATAGTATTTATTTTTTTCCTTGGGAAACTTGTATCTTATTTAAGGAAAATTATTTATTTTCAGGTACTTTTCTTAGACCTGTAATTTATTTGGCTGATGTTGCAACTGCTTCATTTTTCTGGTTGGATATTTTAGTGCAACAAGTATTAGATTATGATTTGTTTAGCATTGTTAAGTTGATCAACATTCTAATAATTTCATTTGTGTCGTCATTTATATTATATTTTATATTTTCGCAAATGAGGTTTAATCTTTGTCTTTAGCTATTTTAGCTAGAAGAACTTTATGATTTCAATCTTGGAATGCTAATTTGATTTCTAAATTCCATATTTCTTTTTTTCCAAGGTAATCAATTATTTGGTTCACAATTGGATTCAATTCTTCAACTGTTACTCTGGGCTGCAAGATTGAGTTCTAAGGCTAAATATTAAGCTTTTTTTCTTACTAAGGAACGGAATTCTAAATTCTTCCCCAAGTAACATGTTTATAATTGGAAGTTTTCTTCATTCAATTTAAGCCATTTTAAAAAGCAAAGTCAGCTCCCCAAATTTGCATTTAGGTGCAGTTCTTATTCCAGCTTAGCTGGTAAGGGGCAGGTTAAGACTTTTTTAATAAATTTGTTTGGTTCAATTCGGTCCAAACTTCTTAGATTTGGATACAGAATAGGATTCAGAGTAAAACCGTCTGTGAGAAGTATTTTTTCTCTCTCTAAAATATTCCAGCTATTCCAGTAAGGCTCACACTTTCCTGAAGTGTGTTTCAGTCCTATATGTATTGGGTACTTGTGAAGCGTGGCTGGTCACCCGTTGGGGCTCAAGGCGCTGCTCAGACCTGGAGTTTTCTGGGGTATTTATACCAGTTCCTTTTTAGGAACAGGATTTTATTCAAAACTATTCATTATTTCAAAGATAGAAAATCTTTTTGAATTGTCATATAAGTATACCATCTTTTAGAATGGAGTTTATATGGTCTATTCTGCCTTTTTTGATCAGTAATGGCATTATTTGTTCACAATAGATACAATAGATGCATATCTTAATTTTCTGTTTTCATTCAGATTATTTTCATTTTCTGAGATTCTCTTTTTTTGACAAGCATTACCAATTTGTTGCTTTTCCTTCTGGTCTAGCGACAGCTCTAAGAATCTTTTCAAGGTTCTCAGAGTTTCCTTATTTGGATGGTCTCGTGGTACTGGCTCAGTCTTTTCGTTCTGCAGAATCTCATACGATTCAACTTTTGTTGTTTCTTCTAGACATGTTTAGAGGATCTTTTTATCAAAAGCTCTTTGATTCCTCAGACAAGGGTCACCTTTTTTTAGGTTTCCAGATAGATTGTGTCAATGTCTTTGTCTCTAGCAGACAAGTGACAATTTTATTGGGTTCCGTTTGTCGGAACCTTCAGTCTCTATTATTTCCTTCAGTTGCTATATGCATGGAAGTTTTTGGTATTATGGCTGCAGCATTGGATTCGATTCCCTTTGCTCATTTTCATAAGAAACCTTTCCAGTTTTTTATACTGAATTAATGGTGCAGGGATTCTAGGATATCACTTTTTATATCCTTGAATCCCAATGTTTAACTATCTATGATTTGGTGGTTAGATCACCATCATATAATTCTACGGGTCTCTTCGGTTCATTCAACCTGGACCATGATCACTACAGATGCGAGTCTTTTAGGTTGGAAGGCTGTCTGGGGATCTCTGTCAGCACAAGGGGTTTGGAAATCTCAGGAGGCGAGATTACCAAACGATATTTTGGAACTCCCTGCATTTTTCAGAGTTCTTCAGTTTTGGCTTCTTTTTGAAGAAAGAGACGTTTATTGTTTTTCAGACAGACAATGTCACAACTGTGGCGTATGTCAATCATCAGGGTGGGACTCTCAGTTCTTAGGCTGTGAAAGAAGTATCTCGGATACTTGCTTGGACTAAATCCAGCTCCTGTCTAATTTCTGCGGTCCATTTCCCAGGTATAGACAATTGGGAAGCAGATTATCTCTGTCAATCAAGTTTTACATCCGGGAGAATGGTCTTTACCTAGATGTGTTTTTTTCAAATTGTTCAGATGTGTGGGCTTCCAGAAACAGATCTGATGGCATCTCATCTAAACAAGGAACTTCCCAGGGGCCTATTCAGGTCCGGGAATCCTCTGGCGGAAGCAGTGTATGCATTGACACTTCCTTGGAGTTATCAATCTGCCTATATTTTTTCGCCTCTGGTTCTTCTTTTTAGAGTGATTTTCAAAATCATCAGGGAGCAATCTTTTGTGTTGCTGGTGGCTCCAGTATGGCCAAACAGGTTTTGGTATATGGTTCTTGTTCGGATGTCCAGTTGCCAATCTTGGTCACTTCTATTAAGGCCAGACCTTATATCTTAACATTAATTTTTTCCATCAGGAACTCAAATTATTAATTTTATGGTATGGAGTTTTAACGCTTAGTACTTAGTCATAGAAGTTCTTTGACTCAGTGATTAATACTATGTTGCAGGCTCGTAAATCTGTGTCTAGTAAGATTTATTATCGAGTTTGAAAGATTTACATCTGTTGATGCTCTTTTCATAAATTCTCTTGGCATTCTTTTAGAATTCCTAGGTTTTTAGAGTTTTCTTCAGGATCGTTTAGATAAGGGTTTTTGTCTGCAAGTTCCTTGCAAGGACAAATCTCTGCTTTTTCTGTGCTGTTTCATAGAAAAATTTGCTAATCTTTCTTTTATTCATTGTTTTGTTCAGGCTTTGGTTCATATCAAGTCTGTCATTTAAGCCAATTTCTCCTCCTTGGAGTCTTAATTTGGTTTTGAGGGCTTTACAGGCTCTTCCGTTTGAGCATATGCTTTCTTTGGACATTTTAATTACTTTCATGGAAAGTATTGTTCCTTTAGACATCTCTTCAGCTAGAACAGTTTTTGAATTATCTGCTCTTTCTTGTGAGTCTCCTTTTTCTGATTTTTCATCAGGATAAGGTGGTTTTGCTGTCTTCTTTTCAATTTTTACCTAAAGTTGTGAATTTTAACAACATTAGTAGAGGAATTATTGTCCCTTCCTTGTGTCCTAATACTAAGAATTCTTTGGAGAGATTCTTACATTCTTTGGATGTGTTAAGAGTTTTGAAATTTTGTTGAAGCTATTCAGATTTCAGAAAGACTTCTAGTCTATTTGTTATCTTTTCTGGTTTTAGGAAAGGTCAGAGGGCTTCTGCCATTTCTTTGGCTTCTTGGTTAAAGTTTTTTGATTCATCTTGCTTTTTTGGAGTCGGGTTAATCCCCGCCTCAGAGGATTACGGCTCATTCTACTAGGTCAATTTCTACTTCCTGGACTTTTAAGAATGAAGCTTCTGTTGATCAGATTTGCAAAGCAACGACTTGGTCTTCTGTGCATACTTTTACTAAATTCTACCATTTTGATGTTTTCTCTTCTTCAGAAGCAGTTTTTGGTAGAATAGTACTTCAGGCAGCTGTTTCAGTTTGATTCTTCTGCTTATAACTTCAGTTTTTTTCATTATAAAAATTTAAACTTTTGATTTGGGTAGTGGATTAATTTTTCAGCTGAATTGGCTGTCTTTATTTTATCCCTCCCTCTCTAGTGACTCTTGCGTGGAAGTTCCACATCTTGGGTATCTGCTATCCCATACGTCACTAGCTCATGGACTCTTGCTAATTACATGAAAGAAAACATAATTTATGTAAGAACTTACCTGATAAATTAATTTCTTTCATATTAGCAAGAGTCCATGAGGCCCACCCTTTTTTGTGGTGGTTATGATTTTTTTGTATAAAGCACAATTATTCCAATTCCTTATTTTTGATGCTTTCGCTCCTTTCTTATCACCCCACTTCTTGGCTATTCATTAAACTGAATTGTGGGTGTGGTGAGGGGTGTATTTATAGGCATTTTTAAGGTTTGGGAAACGTTGCCCCTCCTGGTAGGAATGTATACCTCATATCTTTCAGCCCTTATAACTTTTTAAATGAAATTTTTTATTAGAAGGTGTTTTTATGAGATTTTAGGCGATAAACCCAAATATATCTTTAAAATGGCACCAACCATAAAACAAGAATTGGCATCAAGTAAAGTGGTAATGAACAAAAAGAATAGTAAAGACAAATGTAAAACTATAGACAGACACAACATAACAAGGAGTATACAAGTGTGTTATTAAAAGATGCAATATGTGCAAATACATAACACAGGGATGTAAAAGTGTCACTTTACACACGTCAGGGGAAACTTTTAAAATAGAAGGTAGACTAAATAGTAGCTCCAGTTATGTAATCTTTTAACCTGTGACTAAACATGGGTACACTAACAATATATATATATATATATATATAATATATATTTCCTACTATTTTATATCATATATATTTAGTCTGTAAGTAGCAGTCTGATATAATTAATCATATAGCCATATCTATATTTAAGCATCATACCATTTTAATATAACTACAGTATATTCCATATTTAGTGTACACCACATTTTCCAGTCCTCTCCATATTCCATATGTACCTGCAATTAATATTGAGGGCATAAACTATATGATATGATTCAGGGCACACATTACATAGGCATTTTTATACCAGTATCTACTAGCCATATTTGGAACCTCATTTGAACATTAGATGTCTGAAAAACAAAAGAAAATGTTAATTATTCATTCTGAAACAATTTGCTAAACATTTTAAATTCACTAATACAACTATCTGTTCACTCCATATTTAATGTATATTGTTCAACATATGATCTATCCCCCGGATTCATATATATTATTCATATAATCTTGGCATATTAATTTATATAAAAACTATTTGGACAATTTGTCTAAACTTAGAAAATTCAAATATTCCACATGCCTTCCATATAAACGTAAGTCTGAGCTTTGTGTATTGAAACTCAGTGTGTACTATTTTGCACTGAAGTGTGAATAATTTAAATTGCTGGTCATCTTGAAATCTTGCTAGCTTCAAAGAACTCATTACTTGTAGAATTCTAGGCTGCGGTCCACAGTGGGCATCTCTAGCTAACACTTTTATCAACCTCTAGTTGATTACAAGCTTCTTAATATACCTCGTGGTAAGAGGGAATATAGACTTATAATGCGTTAAAGCATATATCTGTAGAGTCAAATTTAGTGATAATATATAATCTAGCAAGAACAACATTTGCTAACATGCAACTTATTAAAACAATGTGCAGTGGCATTTAACTTATAAAAAACGTTAACATAATTCTGAGCACAAACTAGATGTGTCCACAGGAGTAAGCAATCCAGGAACACTAGTGGAAAATGTTCTGAGGGATTAACCAACACCGGATCATCGTAGGTGCTGTATGAAACTCCCTGTATAGATCAAGTGCCAGAAGACTCGAAAGTCAGAGGAATTACCCAAAACTGCTGCAACATTAGAGTCCTTTCTATCTTCAGGGCGAGTACTTTCTGCCATAATTAAGAGCTTCCTTTCCCTTAGCAGGCCTCTTCTCTGTATTGTGTGGTGCTCATAGCTCCGATGAGATCTGTGATCTGATAGAAGTGCTGTAGTTGTGGGAGTACGTGCTGAGGCCTCTTTGTAACTGCCGGAGGATCATCATCTTGTGTAAGCCATATAGGGACATCTCATGAAACCACAGTTGCGACAATTCCCATCTTCTCTTTTGCTTGTATCTGAGTGGGATGTGTAGGTCGGTTATGAGCTGGGTATAGTTGTGTTATCACTATGCTTAATTGAGTTTCTAGGTCCTGGAAGTGTTTAGTGATTAGCTTCTGTACACTAGCCATCCAGACTTCCACAGACTCCATGCTGATGCGACTGGTTTTGTTGACCATTTGGTTAGTCATTGCCGGTCTGAAATATATAAGGAGGCTAGTGTTAAATAGTAGTGTAGCACAGTTTTAGCAGTTTATCTCAAACTGCTCTACCCGGATGATGGGGGGGGGGGTGTTAGATGTCTGAGGAATAGGCCACCACCTTGACTTCTAACGGTCCAGTATAGGGCTCCAACTTGGTTCCTGTACAAAAATGAGGGTATCTTTCAATGTAGGAAAGTATCCCACTTGCAGTTCTGGTGATTTCAGGAATGGATTCTTGAGTTAGAAGCAGATAACTGGTGGATTATCTATCTCAAGCATGGAGCTTCTAGTTTATGTGACCAGTCATGGCCACCGCTAAATGCTGAGAACGTATGCTGTCGGCATTTATCGATGTGCAGCCGACATGATCCGCAAAATGGGATCATGTCCACTCACACATTAATAAATAGGCCCCATTGTGGACAATTGGCTATTATAGTCCACAATATATGGATGAAAATCTCACACTGAAATCTTGTTTGCACTAACACTTAGAGCTAACAGTATGTGAGCAGGGATTTCGTTGAAACTGCTCGGGATCTTTCATTGTCCTGCCAGTCTGTCAGTATAAGTGACATCATCACTTATTTTAGTATAGTCACGCTTTATATATCACTACATAGTTTGTTTACAAGAAACACACAGCAGTGCATTCATTTATTTATGCACAGTAAGTCTAAGTTCTTAATATAGTAAGCAACACGATCATAGTGGTATATATTTAGATAGGGTTAATATATTGTGATTATTTATATTCTAACTGCAAGACCCATTAAGGGAAATAAGGTTTATTGAAGTCAGAGTTTCCAATCCTAAATTGTATGCATGGTTTAGGGTATTGGATGGAAGGATCAGTTGTATCATTCGCACTATTTGTAAAAATTGGATTTGTAAAAATTGGATTTGTAAACTGATATTATTGTTTGTGGACGATGGTGTTTGGATTATATGTGTATTCTTTGATTAAACAAATTAATATAAACAATGTATGCAAACTTTATTAGAGTGAGTTACGTCACGTCCAGATATATTTATATAGCAACATTTCAATGTAAGTTTGAGAATATAGAAACATATTTAGAAACATATGTTACTCTAATTGAGATTGTGAGATGTTCTCATGTTGGTAGACACACCTCCTTCTAAGAGGTGAGGGCTGTAATCTGCAAATGATTGGTGCTAGGACATTTAAACACTTGGGCTTCAGGAGGTACTAAACGGCTGAGGAAACAACTAGTTTTAGCTGAAAAACACATAGCGTCTTATTTTATACCTAAAGGCTACTGTTGAACCAAACGTTTGTTTTATTTGTATATTTTGATAAACCTTTTTAACTACAAACAATGTGTGGGAGTTTATTTTGGGGAGCAAGTAGTGGGCTGGATGTACCCCAGACTGTTTGCCAGTAAGCTGGACACTACAATATCCTAGTCTGTTCTGATTAGCACAATTGGTGCTGCCACATTTGTGAGTATTATCAAATATTGAAGTTTGATTTGCATGTACAGTTTAGATCAAAATGGGATTGCACTACGTGGCACCGTCTACTTGTTTTGTATTTGCAGAGTGTCATTTGAATTTGAATTCTTGGGAAGAGCAGCCTGGTTTCTTTACCCCAAAGATGGACATTTAGATTTCCATTTCTACATTTGGAGTCATTTTTATCTTTATTCCAAGAGACATTAACATTTGGACTGTATTGCTTGCAATTAGACTTATGCATGGTCGAAAAATTAGTTTCGGTTTGGATCAATTCGGATTTTTTCGAATTTCGGTTTGGATCGATTCGAATTCGGAAAAATTTGAATGAATTTGTTTCGGATTTGTTTTGGATTCATTCGGATTTGAATAAATTCAGCTGGATTCGGTTCAATTCGGTTCGGAAATTCTGAATTTCGGTATGTGTTAGATGGTATGTGCTGTGTATTAGACTAGTATTATGTACTGTATATTAGGTGTAACCCATAGCATAGTGATATAACCTAATATACTGTACAATACTAGTGTAATCCATGGCCATCCGAATCTACCGAATAAATCTGAACTAATTCGGATTTATTTGGTAGATTCGGTACTACCGTAATTCGGAAATTCAAATTGATCCAAATCTCCAAATTTAACAAATTTGTACGAATTTGGATTCGGAACGAATCGAAATGCACATGTCTATTTGCAATACACATTGCCATATTGCTGAATTGTATTTATGTTCAAACCTTATGAGAACTTAGATTTGCGGTTTATCATCTGGTATTTTGCATTGTAGATAATCAGCACTCTTTTGTATTGTAGCACCCCCTATTGACAGTAAGTATTTAATCAATGATTGTTTTTGGTCATTATGAGTGTAACTACTTTTAAATGTGTTTTGTGCAACTTTTTGACTCGCATAATTGTTATCCAGAGCTCTGAAGGTGCACTATCCCAACGCTTGTTAAATTCAATTGCGCTCATGTAAACACATTACCTTTCAACTTGTAATATGCACACTATTTCAAACTCATGCAAAGAGCGGGGGGAAAAAAAACCTTATCGCTTGCGTGCAACAGTTAGGGTGCCACTCGTAATCTAGCCCAAAATGTGAAAAGAAAATGTTTGCAAAGTAGCTGTTATCTCAACTCAGCAAGTCTCCTTGTAAAAATGCAAAGTCAGATTTACAACATATGCACAGCCTCATCTTTACCACTTGGTCTTAGAGCACCACATCTGACAATAATACCAAGATGTTGGCAATTTCAATCCAGTGTGAATCAACACAGTATAGTCTTCATCTTGAAATTCAAGGAAACAAACTTTTGTGGTGAAGTAAATTAAACAATGCAGCCCAGAATACAAAAGGAAGAACTCATAGATATTTGAAATGTAGCCATACATCTTATCCCAAGGAAGTATGACTGCCACACAGCTCTTCAACTCTTGTTAGGCCAACCTAGGGCTCGCTTCCATTGAGCCATAAAAAATGGAGCCGTAAGTTACCGAAGTGGCCGACAGCTAAAAGTAGTTTACGGCTCCATTTTAGTACCAGGTTTTCATTTAAATAATTTGCGCAATGCATGCAGTCGCTCTTTTTATGTAGATGTAATTTAATGCTGTGTTAATGCTTCCATTCGATGTTGGATTTCATGAAAATCAATTAGTTGCTATGGTAACCCGACCTTACACTATAAAATTTTCATTTAAAATCTGCACTCCTTACCTGTGGTCACCACTAAAGAGAAACAAAGATACACTTATTTATTATAATTATATTTTACACTTTATTAAAATATGTAATATGTATTGCTGCCCTAGGCATAGGTCTAGTTTAACATATGTAGATATATGCTTGCATATATTTTTATATGTATATACATATTGATATTTCAATAAAAACATAAATGCAACTATAACTGTACATTGGACAACAATATATAGCACATATACTGTATCAATGTATTTCTACATTGAGATACTTGCGGGTTTTTTGCAACATTTACAATTTCAATGGGAACCAGGCATAAAAAAGCTTGTTTTTCCTCTTTTACACCTAGTTGAGCTGGGTGTAAATTTTTTTTCAATGTAACGACATCCTCCAACAATGTATTAAGGGTTTCATTGGAAACATAGTATAATTTATAGATTAACGGCTTCTAATAGTTTCTAAGGGACATGAAAATTGAGGTATAACGCACCATTAGAAGCAGTCGATAAACTAAATTGCTTCCGACAGCATATTTCTTTGTTTGCAAGCACACGCAATGGTTACTTCTAGTTCTCATAATTGCAATGTTCATTAGACATGTGCACCGCAAAAAAATTTTTTGTTTTGTTTTCATTAATTAAATAAATAATTTTGTTTCGGCAAATTAATTATGTTAAGTTAAATTGTTTTTCGGATCCTTTTGTTATTTTGGATTCATTATTTATTTCTATTTATTATTCTATTCTAGAGTTTAAAATAGAATAATAAATATGAATAAATAATTGATCCGAAATAAGGAATGAATCTGAAAATTGATTTAACTTAACATAAGGAATATGCCGAAACTAAATGATCTAAACCGCCGTCCCCCCAAATCCCAAGAACGAAAGATAAACCTATTAACCTCTAAACCGCAGTTCCCCAAATCGCCAACGCTAACTAAACCTATTAACCTCTAAACTGCCCCCCCCCCACATCGCCAACACTGAAAAAAAACTATTAACCTCTAAACCGCCATCCCCCCACATCGCCAACACTAAATAAACCTATTAACCCCTAAACTGCCACCCCCACATCGCAACTCCCTAAATAAAACTATTAACCCCTAAACCGCCGTCCCCCCACATCGTAAACACTAAATAAAATTATAAACCTCTAAACTGTCATCCCCCCACATCGTGACTCCCTAAATAAAACTATTAACCCCTAAACCGCCGCCCCCCCACATAGCAAAGACAAACTAAATCTATTTACCCCTAAACCGCCGTCCCCCCACATCGCCAACACTAACAAAATCTATTAACATCTAAACCGCCGCCCCCCCACATCGCCAACACTAAATAAAGCTATTAAACTCTAAACCGCCATCCCCCCACATTGCCAACACTAAATAAACCTATTAACCCCTAAACCGTGGTCCCCCACATCGCCAACCGTAAATAAACCTATTGACCCCTAAAACGCTGTCCCCCCACATCGCGAACACTAAATACAATTATTAACCTCTAAACCGCCATCGCCCATATTGCAACTACCTAAATTAAACTATTAACCCCTAAACCCCTTAACATTAACATAATTAAAATAGACCAAAATTAAAGTTACAATATTACTAACTACCTAGTTAAAATAAATACAAATTTACCTGTGAATTAAAAATAAAACTTAAGCTTTAACTAAAAAAAATAACATTACTTGTTTAAAACAAAATAAAAAAAATAAAAAACAAACTTTACTTAAAATAATAAAACCTAAAATTACAAAAATATAAATAAAAACTACAATTACAAAAAATAATAAACACCTAAATTACAAAAAATAAAAAAAACTACCATTACAAAAAATAACAAATGAAATTATCCAAAATAATAAAAATTATTCCTATTCTAATACCCCACGTTTAAAAAAAACCCACCCCAAAATAAAAAAAAGCCTAATCTATAATAAACTACCAATAGCCCTAAAATGGCCTTTCGTAGTGCATTCACCTAAAGTTAACAGCTATTTTGCCAATAAATTAAACCAAATACCCCCTAACATTACAACTCCCACGGCATCAACCCCCCAAAATAAAAAAAACCTAACTAAACAAAAAAAAAATCTACCCATTGCCCAGGAAAGGGCATTTGTATGGGCATTGCCCTTAAAATGATATTCAGCTCTTTTTCAGCCCATTAAAAATAAAAATTAAATCCCTAATCTTAAAAAAAAAACACCCCAAGAATAAAAAAAAATAACACTAACCCCAAAATCGGTACTCACGATTGATGAAGTCTGGACATCCATCTTCTTCCCAGCCACGAAACATCTTCATCCAGACGGCTCCATCTTCATTCATCGCATGTCCGGCATCTTCTATCATCATGGCGGAGGCAAAGTGGCCAGTGAATAGCTTTATTTAGTGTTGGTGATGTGGGGAGACAGCGGTTTAGGGGTTAATAGGTTTATTTAGTGTTTGCGATGTGGGGGGATGGCAATTTAGGGGTTGATAGGTTTATTTAGTGTTAGCGATGGGGGTGCGGCGGTTTAGGGGTTAATAGTTTTATTTAGTGTTGTCGATGTGGGCGGCGGTGGTTTAGGACTTATTAGCTTTTTTAGTGTTGCTGATGTGGGGGGATGGCGGTTTAGAGGTTAATAGAGTAAAATTTAGTGTTGGCTATGTGGGGGGACGGCGGTATAGAGGTTATTAGGTTTAGTTAGTATTAGCGATGTGGGGGGATGGCGGTATAGATATTAATAGGTTTATTTAGTGTTGGCGATGTGGTGGGGTGGCGGTTTAGAGGTTAATAGGTTTTGTTAGTGTTGGCGATGTGGGGGACGGCGGTTTATGGGTTAATAGTTTTAGTTAGTGTTTTTTTTAGTGTTGGTGATGTGGGGGGACGGCGGTTTCAAATAGATTATTTAGAATGAATAAGAATGTACCTAAAAATTCAGAAACTGAATTATTCGTTTTCTGATTTTTTTGGGATTTAAGTTATGGTGCCGATTCGGAAATTCATCATTCGAATCACACCTACCTGACAAATCAAAGGATGAAATACTACAGTACACTGTCTATTCTCCTACACCATTTTTACAAGTGGAGCACAAACAAACGATAAGGGGTTTATTGCAGGATTGTGCACTTGTCAGGCTTACTGCCGGTATTACAAGTTGAAAGTAAATGTAATCGCTTGAGTGCAATCACAATTTATACTAGAATAAATACCGCAACTTCAGAGCTCTGGTTAACTGTTTTGCGATACATAAAACTTGCACAAAACACATAAAAAATACATTACAAAATATAGTTACACTCAGAATAACACAATCTAATAAAAATTATTTAAAAATATATTGCACACAAAAATCTAAAGATGTGTATGTTTGTATATAAATACAGTATGTCTATATATGTGTACATATGTATTTATATGTGTAATTATGTAGTTACATACATATACACATGTAAACACATTCATTCATATGTGAATATAAGGTCTGTAATTGCGGTGGTGTTTGCATTGGTACATTCTCATATATGTTGCCTGGTGACTTTGCTTGTTATTATTCAATAAAATTGTTAAATTTTATCCACTTCTGAGTTTCCATTCAGAGTTTGAATTCATTTCCACGTCTCCATTTGGAGTCTTCCTGTGCCTTTATATCTAAAGCTTGATTTTGAAGCTCTAGAGTATGTGAGTACCCTCTTCCATTTTTTTTTCCGGTTAATTATTCACAGGACTTCACTATATACATCTTTTTCCTTTTCCTGAGGTACTCTCCGGACCCAACAGCAATATTAGCTACATCTGGGACTTTAATATATCCTTTTGTGCACTATCACATTGTTTTTTTTTTTTTTTTTTTATTGTTTATCTGATTGTGATTTGACAAATTTATATATTGTTTTGCACCATAAATTCATATGTACACTGATATAGACATATTTAGAAATGCATTGGAGCCCTTTAAAGTTAAGTAGATGAAAAAACATACTTATGCAATATTCATATTTAATAAAGGTTTTAACTATGCATTTACTGTAATTTTTTCATATAGCAGAATATGTTCGATGTATTTATAAATAGATATTCCTTTATATATCTGTATATATTTATACCTATATATAATCATGTATATATAGGTATAGATATATTGTCTACAAAAATACCATCAGATATATGTTGAAATATATATTTATGAATAAATAGAACAAATTCTTCTATGTGAAGAACATTGGAATGTGAAATATTCATTGTTTCATGTTGGGTTAGAGCAAATGACAATGCAATCGGGTTTGTGCGAGAGTGGGGTGTTACCGCAAACTGACTTACGTAAACTTTGTAAACCCTTTTTTCTATGGGACTTCCATAGCGCCGGTATTACGAGTCTGTCCTGGGAGGCCAAAAAGTGAGCGGTACAGCCTCTACCGACAAGATCCATAATGCATTCTAAAGTCAGTGGTTATGAGTTTTACACTACAACGCTGTAGCATAAAACTCATAACTGAAGTGCTTAAACGTACACTAACACCCATAAACTACATATTAACCCCTAAACACCCCGATCCGGACATCGCAGCCACTAGAATAAACATATTAACCCCTAAACCGCCGCACCCCTGCCTCGCAAACACTAATTAAATATTATTAACCCCTAATCTGCTGCCCCTAACATCGCTGCCACCTACATTATGCTTATTAACCCCTAATCTTCCGCCCCTAACATCGCCACAACCTACATTAATTTATTAACCCCTAATTTGCCCCTAAACCTAAGTCTAACCCTAACACCCCCTAATTGAAATATAATTTAAATAAATCTAAATAAAATTTCTATCATTAACTACATTATTCCTATTTAAAACTAAATACTTACCTATAAAATAAACCCTAAGCTAGCTACAATATAACTGATAGTTACATTGTAGCTAGCTTAGGGTTTATTTTTATTTTACAGGCAAGTTTGTATTTATTTTAAATAGGTAGAATAGTAATTAAATAGTTATTAACTATTTAATAACTACCTAGCTAAAATAAAATAAAGACACATTTTGTCTGTAAAATAAAGCCTAACCTAAGTTACACTAACACCTAACACTACACTACAATAAAATAAATAACCTACATTAAATACAATTAAATAAATTAAATTAAATTAGCTAAATCACAAAAAAAACACTAAATTACAGAAAATAAAAAACAAATTACAGATCTTTAAACTAATTACACCTAATCTAATAGCCCTATCAAAATAAAAAAGCCCCCCCCCCCTAAATAAAAATAAAAACCCTAGCCTAAACTAAACTGCCAATAGCCCTTAAAAGGGCCTTTTGCAGGGCATTACCCCAAAGAAATAAGCTCTTTTACCTGTAATAAAAATACAACCCCCCCCCCCAACAGTAAAACCCACCACCCACACAACCAAACCCCCCAAATAAAAGCCTAACTAAAAAAACCTAAGCTCCCCATTGCCCTGAAAAGGGCATTTGGATGGGCATTACCCTTAAAAGGGCATTTAGCTCTCTTGCAGGCCCAAAGCCCTAACCTAAAAAATAAACCCACCCAATACACCCTTAAAAAAATCCTAACACTAACCCCCAAAGATTCACTTACCGGGAGAAGTCTTCATCCAAGCGGCAAGATGTCCTCAATGAAGCCGACAGAAGTGGTCCTCCAGACGGGCAGAAGTCTTCACCCAGATGGCATCTTCTATCTTCATCCTTCCGGCGTGGAGCGGGTCCATTTTCAAGACACCTGATGCGGAGCATCCTATTCCAATGAAGTCTTCTTGCTGAATGAATACCTCTTTAAGTGACATCATCCAAGATGGTGTCCCTTAGATTCCGATTGGCTGATAGAATTCTATCAGCCAATCGGAATTAAGGTAGAAAAAATCCTATTGGCTGATTGGATCAGCCAATAGGATTAAGCTTGCATTCCATTGGCTGATTAGAACAGCCAATAGAATGCGAGCTTAATCCTATTGGCTGATCCAATCAGCCAATAGGATTGAAGTTCAATCCTATTGGCTGAAACAATTAGCCAATAGGATTTTTTCTACCTTAATTCCGATTGGCTGATAGAATTCTATTAGCCAATCGGAATCTAAGGGATGCCATCTTGGATGTCGTCACTTAAAGAGATATTTATTCAGCAAGAATACTTCGTTGGAAGAGGATGCCCCACGTTGGATGTCTTGAAGATGGACCCGCTCCGCGCCGGAAGGATGTAGATAGAAGATGCCATCTGGATGAAGATTTCTGCCCATCTGGAGGACCACTTCTGCCCGTCTGGAGGACCACTTCTGCCAGCTTTGTTGAGGAAATCTTGCCGCTTGGATGAAGACTGCTCCCGGTAAGTGAATCTTTTTTAAGGGTGTATTGGGTGGGTTTATTTTTTAGGTTAGAGCTTTGGGCCTGCAAAAGAGCTAAATGCCCTTTTAAGGGCAATGCCCATCTAAATGCTCTTTTCAGGGCAATGGGGTGCTTAGTTTTTTTTTAGTTAGTATTTTATTTGGGGGTTTGGTTGTGTGGGTGGTGGGTTTTACTGTTGAGGGGGGTGTTTGTATTTTTTTTACAGGTAAAAGAGCTGATTTCTTTGGGGCAATGCCCCACAAAAGGCCCTTTTAAGAGCTATTGGTAGTTTAGTTTAGGCTATGTTTTTTTTTTTTTATTTTGGGGGTGCTTTTTTATTTTGATAGTGTTTTTAGATTAGGTGTAATTAGTTTAAAGATCTATAATTTGTTTTTTATTTTCTGTAATTTAGTGTGGGGTGTTCTGTGTGATTTAGCTTATTTAATTTAATTTATTTAATTGTATTTAATTTAGGTAATTTATTTAATTGTAGTGTAGTGTTAGGTGTTAGCGTAACTTAGGTTAGGTTTTATTTTACAGGTACATTTGTATTTATTTTAGCTAGCTACTTATTAAATAGTTAATAACTATTTAATGACTATTGTACCTAGTTAAAATAAATACAAACTTGCCTGTATAATAAAAATAAACCCTAAGCTAGCTACAATGTAACTATTAGTTATATTGTAGCTAGCTTAGGGTTTATTTTAAAGGTAAGTATTTAGTTTTAAATAGGAATAATTTTGTTAATAGTAATTTTATTTAGATTTATTTAAATTATATTTCAATTAAGGGGTGTTAGGGTTAGACTTAGGTTTAGGGGTTAATACATTTAATATAGTGTTGGCGACGTTGGGGGCGGCAGATTAGGGGTTAATAAGTGTAGGTAGGTTACGGCGACATTGGGGGCGGCAGATTAGGGGTTAATAAATATAATGTAGGTGTCGGCAATGTTGGGGGTAGCAGATTAGGGGTTAATAAGTATAAAGTAGGTGTCGGCGATGTTGGGGCGACAGATTAAATGTTAATAAGTGTAAGATTAGCGGTGTTTAGACTCGGGTTCATGTTAGGGTGTTAGGTGTAAACATAACATTTATTTCCCCATAGGAATCAATGGGGCTGCGTTACTGAGCTTTACGCTGCTTTATTGCAGGTGTTAGATTTTTTTCTCATCCGGCTCTCCCCATTGATGTCTATGGGGAAATCGGACACAAGCACGTGCCACCAGTTCACCGCTGACTTAAGCAGCGCTGGTATTGGAGTGCGGTATGGAGCACAATTTTGCTCTACTCTCACTTCTTGCCTTTTAACGCTGGATTTGTAAAAACCTGTAATACCAGCACTGTATGTAAGTGAGCAGCGAGAAAAAACTGCTCGTTAGCACCGCACAGCTCATAACGCAAAACTCGTAATCTGGCCGCAAGATAGGTAAACGTTGAATTGTGCTTTTTATCAAAGCCATTTTATATAGCCCCATCTCTATGGTAATTGATTGTGACGATCACATCAAACATAAGCTGTAATTCTAGTTTTATTTGTTTGTGAATATATATATATATATATATATATATATATATATATATATATATCAGGGACGTGCACTCATAGGAGGCAGGGGAGGCAGTGCCTACCCTGCCATATGGGGCCAAAGCTTAATTAAATTTTAATTAAAAAAAAAAAAAGAATTTCCACCATTTTCCCCCCTCATGTAATGCTATGGAGAGGCAGGTACAGGAACGCTTCTCTCCATTGCAGTACATGGGTCAAAGGAAAAGCTGTTCTGCAGCGCCATCTGTGTACTGTCAATATATTAGCAGCAAAAAATGGTAACAATAGGAGGCACCACTCTTGATGCCTCCTAGCAAGTGAAGGATATATAGATTAATCAGAAGGAGGATGCAGTGAGCAGGGTCATGTGACACAATTGGAAGCTGAGGTAACCTAAGAACAGATGACACCAAGCAGAAGAGTAAAGTAGTATTCTACATCTCTTGTGATTTACAAATTGTGTTCAGATACAGCTCATTAACAGGGGGACAGTATGTGAGCATAACCCAAGCAGAAGAGTAAAGTAGTATTCTACATCTCTTGTGATTCACAAATTGTGTTCAGATACAGCTCATTAACAGGGTGGGGGGGGGGGGGACAGTAAGTGAGCATAACCCAAGCAGAAGAGTAAAGTAGTATTCTATATCTATTGTGATCCACAAATTGTGTTCAGATACAGCTAATTAACGGGGGGGGGGGGGGGACAGTAAGTGAGCATAACCCAAGCAGAAGAGTAAAGTAGTATTCTACATCTCGTGATTCACAAATTGTGTTCAGATACAGCTCATTAACAGGGGGGGGGGGCAGTAAGTGAGCATAACCCAATACTGACATGAAGTCAAAGGGTCAATTCAAATTTAAATCCATAATTTAAAACCCAGAGTTTAAAGTTAAGTGTGCAGTGTCCACATTATTTAAACTAAAGTTTTTGACATTGAATATTGTTAAGCCTTCCTTTTTAATGGTTATTTTATTTAATTAGGTACAAACTCCAAATATGTTATGTCTGTTAAGTCAGAGGATGCATTATCTCTTTATTTGTCTCTGTGTCTCCTATTATTTAAATACTGCTGTTAACTTGTAATTCACAAACTAATTGAAAGCTGTTGCATTGTGTTTTTAATATGTTCTGCTTTTATACAAGTTTATATTAATAAAAGGAGATAACGAGTCATTTAAAAAATATATGTAATTATTGCAGTTGTTAAATGTTTTTAGAAATATGCCACTGTAAAGTAACTGGTTAAACACATAGTCAAAGGGAGAGGACATTTAAAATTAAACTTTCATGATTGAGGTAGAGCATGCTATTTTAATCGACTTTTCCAGTTATTTATATTTTGAAAATTAACATTAACTGTTACTGGCCCCATGTCAGCAAATAAAATTAGTTTTTGAAAGGAATATGAAAGTCATAATTCAATTAAATTTCCATCATTCAGATAGGCAATTGCACACAAAACTTTCTATTTTACTTTTATTATGTATTTAATTGTTTTGGTATTCTTTGGTGTCCTTTTTTGAAGAGCATACCTAAGTGGGATGTGCACATGCGTTTCTTGAGCACCATATTGTAGCAGCTGTGTTGGCAGTATTGATAACTTGTCCTTTGTGTAAAATTTGTATGGTAAATTATTTCTATTTTTACAATACAGTAGTGAGTAGAGAAGAGATTGTGTATCATTCTAATTGCTTAGTAACTGGCACTGCGCCACAGAATTGTGTATGTGAGCAGAGTGTGTGTGGGTGTCAGTGAGCAGAGTATGTGTGCTTTATTCTCCAGGTAATCAATACATATCCAATGAGCTGATGCTTTAGTGCAGTGTTTCTCAACCATGGTCCTCAAGTACCCCCATCAGGCCAGGTTTTCATTATAGCTGAATCAGTGCACAGGTGAAGTAATCCGCTGATCAGTAACTCAGTGGTTACTAACTTGCTCTCACCCATAAGCTGATTATTTCCCCTGTGCACTGGTTCAGCTATAATTTAAACCTGCCCTGTTGGGGGTACTTGCGGCCCTCTGTATATGTGTTTCTTCAGTGCATCATATCTAGTGCCTCACCAGCCTCTGACCTCACTGCACGTCACTGCACGTCTATGATATATATATATATATATATATGTATACCATATGAAAAGTAATTCAATAAATTCCAATATAGAAAATCTGTTTGTCTGTAATGGTCCCTCAGACAGTAAACTGCATCCATCAGCTCAATGACATTAGGACAGTTAGGTTAAGTTCAATAAACAACTGAGGCTTTAGTCCAACACATAACTATACACAGTGTTTTTCAATTCCCATCCACAGGACACACTAACAGGCTATGTTTTCAGCACTAATCCCTAATCTATATAAAAAAAAAACACACACAAAATAAATAAAAAAAAACCCTAAGTCTAACCCCCAAACAGCTATTCACAGCTCCTGAAGTCCTGGGGAGAAGGTCTTGTTCCAGGTGGGGACCTCTTCTATCTTCATCCAGGAAGAAGGCTGCGCAGAGTGGAGGTCACCACGGAACCGGACCGGTGACCACGGAGCCAACCAGCCTGGAGGATCCTCTTCAAATGATCATCTCCGCACACTGAGGATTGAATGCAAGGTACCCCTTTTACATTGGGGTACTGTTGCATTCCTATTGGCTGAAAAATTCTAATCAGCCAATAGGTTGAGAGCTGCTTAAATCCTATTGGCTGATTTGAACATGGATTTTTTTTTTTTAATGGGCACAGAAGAGCTGAATGTTCTTTAGGTGATTGTTTATTGATCAGTTGATTATTTAACTAGTTAAGATATCCTGAAAATCTAATAATTTAGTGTGCCTTAATGGGACATTATACACTATTTTTTTCTTTGCATAAATGTTTTGTAGATGATCTATTTATACAGCCCATAAAGTTGTTTTTTGTTTTTTTTTAAAAAATGTATAGTTTTGCTTATTTTTAAATAACATTGCTCTGATTTTCAGACTCCTAACCAAGCCCCAAAGTTTTATGAGAATACTGTCAGCTACCTTCTCCAGCTTGCTCCTGTTTGTGTAAAGGGTCTTTTCATATGCAAAAGAAGGGGGGCGGGGAGTGTCTTATTTGCCACTTGCAGTGGGCTTCCCAACTGCCTTTTCAACAGTGCTAAACTGAGAGCTTCTAAGTAAATTTTTAAACAGTTTTATACTGGCTTTTTGTTTAATCTTTTATTTGTATCAAAATATTCATTACAACAAAACAATTTCAAACAGTAATCATATTCCAATGATCAAAACATATTACATGGTAGGTTCCCTAACAATCCCACAAAATACGAGATCTGAAAGTCCACATGGAAAGTTGTATGTTCACTTGAAGCATTCATGTGATAGGCAAGGTCTGACTCTTCTACATCAAGACATATTTCAACATATTTCAACAACATGTTCAACAGTATTTAAACTCTAACAATCACAATGAGTTACACAAAATGTTCTTTGGCAGGTTTGTAGAGTTCATCGGATCAGAATATACATAGTGAGATCTATTCCTATATCTCAACACTACAAAAGCAACTACCTGCATATATCTCTTGCCCCAGCACTGAGCATGAGATAAAGTTGGAAGTTCAAGTGATTATGTCTGAAATGTGTAATTGGTAATGGGACTGTGTCAGTTTGGGTCTAGTACAATCTGCCTATCATGTTCAGTTACATATCAGTTCTGGCTATTGTTTATATAATTTGAGGGGTTTATAGTGTGTTGGGAAATTAGGTGGTGTGTTTCGCCTTGCTGGAGGGGAACTCTTCATATATAACCCTATGATCTGTCAAAATAAAGGAGCGCCGTACTAATGACCTAGCTCTGCTTGATATAATAATAGGATTCCCAAAAATATAGCATTTCAGCATAAAATTCCAATCTGCCAGTTTTATAGTAAAAAAATCTCTCCAGGGATAGGTTCGTCTCCATTTGTGTTTTCCACATTAATAGAGCTGTTGTGGACTCAGATTTCCACAACCTAGGGATTATTTGTTTGGCACTGCATATGGCTAACTGAAATAGAGATGCATACTGCTTAAACTGGAATTTGGGTAGGATATGAAATAAATATATCAAAGGGTCTAAAGCGATATCGTGATTTAGTAACCTGCTCATTTCTTGGTTAATGTCTGTCCAAAATTGTAAGATCTTAGGGCATTCCCACCAAATATGGTAAGGTGTGCCTTCTCCCGAACACTTCCTCCAGCATCTATCCGATGCTTCAGGGAATATATATTTTAATCTATGAGGGGTGAGATACCACCTAAGCAAGAATTTATAATTAGTTTCTAGTAAGGTGGCTGAGTGTGCAGATTTACTGGTATGTCTAAAGATATCAAGCCACTCTTCCTCGGAGAGTGTGTATGGAAGTTCCTTGTGCCAAGATACTATTGTGGAAGTTTGTTTAGGGTCAGAGGGCGTAAGTAGGATTTGATATAAGGTGGATATAGCATGCATTGAAGGTGTACTGAAAGTGCAGAGTTTTTCCAAATGAGTACGGTCTCTTGTCGTTTGATGTTTAAGTTTGTGGGTGTGCACAAAGTGCTTAAGTTGTAGGTATTTAAACCAGTCGGTGAACTGTGTGATTCCTAATTCCACCAAGTGTTGTTTAGGCATTAGTTTGTTCGTCTCTAGTATTGTATACAGTGGGAGAAGGTTATCTAGGCTGTTCTGTGATTTAGGCGTAGTTAACATCCCCGCTGGGAAGTCTGGATTGGACAGAACAGTCGTCAAACGGGAGGGGACAGTTGAAATGTGTGGACATCCAGCTATAGTCCGATACCAGACGGCAAATGTTTCTCGTATTATAGGGTAAATTTTTATCAAGGCTGGGTGATTCCCATTCGGTTGCCAGCAGTATGCACCGAGTTGGGGGGATCTAGTCAGGTCGTATTCTAACACCAACCAAATTTTGTCGTGTTTATTAGGGGTCGATATTTAACTACATCTGGCGCTCCTAAACCTCCATATGATTTCGATAGATAAAGAGTAGTTCTAGCAATTCTGGGAGGTTTCTTTTTCCATATGTACGAGTTCATCACGGATTGAAGTCTATTAAGGTAGGCATCTGAGAGCGGTATGGGGACCGTTTGAAACAAGTAAATAATCTTGGGTAAGATGGACATTTTGGCTACCCCTATCCTGCCCAACCAGGATATATTTTTATTTAGCCATGTTGATGTGTCCCTCGTTAGAGTATTTAGGAGTGGTTCATAATTCAGTTCAAATAGTTGCTGAACAGAACTGGCGAGGTGAACCCCTAAATATCTTAGTGAGGACTTCTGTATTTGGTATGGTACGTGTGAGCTAAGTGTTTGGATGTCAGTCTCATTTAAATTTATGGGGAGTAATTCGGATTTATGTTTATTAACTAAATAATTGGAGTGGAGGCCAAACTCCTCCAGTGTGCTCCGCTGCAGGGAGGGATATAGTCGGGTGAGTCAGTGTCAGTAGTAGGTCGTCTGCATAAAGTGCTAATTTATGATGGGTGGAGTTTATAGTAAGTCCAGTTATTGCAGGGTTGTCACGTAGTTTGGTAGCAAGAATTTCCATTGAGAGAACAAATAATAAGGGTGATAGAGGACACCCTTGTCTAGTGCCATTTAAGATGGGGAAAGAATTGGAAAGTGTAACATTAATTTTAATCTTGGCAGTGGGGTTAGTATAAAGGGCTAGAATTTTGTAAATAAAACTGTCTGGGAAGCCAAATTTCTGTAGAGCAACTTTTAAAAAGGTCCACTCTAGTCTGTCAAAAGCTTTTTCAGCATCAGTCGACAGCAAAATAAAGGGAATGTCATGTATAGTTGCGTATTGCATTAGGTGTAAGACTTTTACAGTGTTGTCTTTAGCTTCTCTCTGCGGCACGAAGCCCACCTGGTCTGGATGGATCAATGAAGGGAGTACTTTATTAATTCTGGTGGATAGAATTTTAGCATATAGCTTAACATCTATATTCAGGAGAGATATTGGACGGTAGTTTGATGCAACAGTCGGGTCTTTACCTGGTTTTTATACTGGATTTTTATATCAGTATCTGTGCATTGCTCTTAAAAGAATGCTCTTTTAAGAACAATGCCCATACAAATGTCCCTTTAGGGGCAATAGGTAGCTTAGGTTTTTTTAGACTTAGGTTTTTTATTTTGGGGGTTGGTTGGGTTGGGGGGGATTTACTTTTAGGGGGGAATTTGTCATTTTTGTAGGTAAAAGAGATGTTTAACTTAGGGCAATGCCCTACAAAAGGCCCTGTTAAGGGCTATTGGTAGTTTATTGATAGATTTATTTTTTGGGGGGCTTTTTATAATAATAATATAATAATAATAATTTTTATTATTTTGGATAATTTCATTTATTATTTTTTGTAATGTTAGTGTTTTTTTATTTTGCGTAATTTTTGTGATTGTTATTTTTGGTAATGTTAAGTTTTTTGTTATTTTTCTTAATTTTAGTGTATTTTTTTGTAATGCTATTGTTTTTTTTTGTAGTGTTAGGATTTTTTTATTTTGTAACTTAGGTTTTTTATTTTTCATTTATTTTATTTTTTTAATATAGTAATGTTAGGTTAATTTATAGTTTAATCTTAGTTTTTTTCACATTCAAGGAAAGGTTTTATTTATTTTAAGATAGTTATATTGTAATTTTAATTTAAAGTTAGGGGGGGTTTAGGGGTTAATAGTTTAATTTACTGTTTTGAGATGTGGGGGGCCAGTAGTTTAGGGCTTAATAGGTTTAGGTTAGTAGTTGCGATATGGGGGCCGGCGGTTTAGGTGTTAATAAATTTATTTTATTAGTAGCAATGTGGGGGGGCCGGCGGTTTAGGGGTTAATAGGTTTATTTAGTGTTGTTGATGTGGGGGCCAGCGGTTTAGGGGTAAATAGGTTTATTTAGTGTTGGTGATGTGGGGGGTTGGCGTTTTAGGGGTTAATAGACTTATTTAGGGTGTTAGTGTACTTTGTAATATATTAGTTATGAGTTTTGTGAAACATTTCTGTTTCGCAAAATCCATAACTACTGGTATCAGATAGCGGAATGGATCGCAGCGTTATAGATTGTAAAGCTAGTGTAATAGCCGGACCGCACATCCTGTAATACGGGCACTATGAAAATAACAAACAAACAAACAAACAAACAAACAAATCAGGTTATACAGTCTGATGAAACAGTGTGTTACACTGAGAAATGTGTTGCTTATGTTTTTACTATTTTAATAAATTTTAAAGATTTATTTATCTTCTCACTTGCTGCCGACCTTCTTGATTTTTTAATCATTGACCTTTTGGAGCTGGTTTAGTCTCCCTTCTAGTCACTTGAAGTGTGGGATTGGATACCGTTGGATCTCTTTTTTGCTGACTGACTCCTGCCCCAGGCATCCCTGGACTCTCCCTGGCAAGACGAGGACCCGCCCCTGTGACCATATCCTTTGGTCTACCAGACGACAAGTGGTTCCGGACTGCTGGGTTTGCACATCTGTGCTTTACATCTCGTGAGTAGGATTCTTTTGTCCACCTCTGCTTGTAATATCATTTACCATCTGATCTGCACCATGTGGCGCCCTCTATTTTGATTTATCTAGATTCTTTAAAAATCCATTTGTCTAACTGAAATTAAAATCACTTATAATTAAATATCACATTGCTTAGCCAGAATAAGACTTTCTAGCACCACCCAAGTCTTTGACTTGGAGCATGTGTGCCAATCAATTACTCTTTGAAGGGTGACGGCTTTGTAGTATGATAAAATGTTAGGAGACCCTAGACCACCCTCATCTAGATTTTTATATAATGTCTTACTCTGAATCCTATGTTTTGTGGAGCCCCAAATATTAACGAGATAATAAATGGCGCGCTTTGCGCAAGCGATATCAGGTTTATCGCAGCTGTTTGTGTGCATCAGATGTAGAGCTCATATTACAAGTTGAGAGTAAAGGCAATCGCTTGAGCGCAATTGAAGTTAATGCGCATCAGAATAGGGCAACCTCAGAGCTCTGGTTAACTGTTTTGCAAAACAAAAAAGTGTCTCAAAACGCCTCAAAAATACATTTAACAGTACACTGTCACTTGTAATAACACTGTCTTATAAAAAATATTTTAAAAAAATTGCCCAAAAAAATTCTAAGGGCTAAAAGATATAAGGTCTCAGGTGTTAGAAAAAAAAAAAATGCAGGCAAAGGCCTTTAATATAGAGATACATATACAGTACATGTCTAAATATGTATATGTACGTAACACCATCGGCTGTTGTGCATGCATCCTCAAAGGAATGTTGGATGCGCGTGCAGCTGCCACGTGGCGACAGACAGCTTCAGGAGCTCCAACTCTCAGCTGTAACATAACAGCTGAGAGCTGGAGCTTCAAGCATCTGCCACATATGGAGCTGGAGAGCGATTGGTGCTCCGCCTCCATATGAGGCCAGATGCCTGATCATTACAGACGGTGACACTGTGTGTGTCACCGTCTGTAACGATCTTCTGCTGGTGCCGGTGGGAGGTGTGAGCAGGTGGTGGGTGGCGGGTGGGCAGCTCAGCAGGGGAGGGGAGGCAGTGGGAGTGCCCTAAAAAAATGATGGTTCAGCAGTGAAAAGGAGGCAGTGGGAGTGCCCAAATTAAAAAAATGGACAGGGGGAGAGAGAAAAGAGAAGGGGGGAGAGAGCAAAAGAGAAGGGGGGAGAGAGCAAAAGAGAAGGGGGAGAGAGCAAAAGAGAAGGGGGGAGAGAGCAAAAGAGAGGGGAGAGGGAGAGCAAAATAGATAGGAGAGAGAGAGAGAGCAAATGAGAGTGGAGAGGGAGAGCAAAAGAGAATGTAAAAGAGAAGTGGAGAGAGCAAAATAGAGGGGAAGAGAGAGAGCAAAAGAGAGGGGGAGAGAGAGCAAATGAGAGGGGGAGGGAGAACAAAAGAGAGGGGAGAGCAAAAAAGAGAGGGAGAGAGCAAAAGAGAGGGGAAAGAGCAAAAGAGAGGGGGTGAGAGAGCAAAAGAGAGGGGGAGAGAGAGCGCAAAAGAGGGGGGGAGAGTAAGAGCAAAAGAGAATGTAAAAGAGAAGGGGAGAGAGCAAAATAGAGGGGGAGAGAGAGAGCAAAAGAGAGGGGGAGAGAGAGCAAATGAGAGCTGGAGAGAGAGCAAAAGAGAGGGGAGAGAGAGCGCACAAAAGAGAGGGGGAGAGAGAGCAAAAGAGAGGGGGAGAGAGAGAGCAAAAGAGAGGGGGGAGAGAGAGAGCAAAAGAGAGGGGGAGAGAGAGAGCAAAAGAGAGGGGGAGAGAGAGAGCAAAAGAGAGGGGGAGAGAGCAAAAGAGAAGGGGAGAGAGAGAGCAAAAGAGAGGGGAGAGGGAGAGCAAAATAGATAGGAGATAGAGAGCAAAAGAGAGGGGGAGAGAGAGCAAAAGAGATAGGGGGAGAGGGAGCACAAAAGAGAGGGGGGAGAGAGCAAAAGAGAGGGGGGGAGAGAGCAAAAGAGAGGGGGGGAGCAAAAGAGAGGAGGAGAGGGAGCAAATAAGAGCTAGAGAGAGAGAAAAAGAGAGGGGGAAGAGAGCAAAAGAGAGGGGAGAGAGCAAAAGAGGGGGGGCAAAGAGAGGGGAGAGGGAGAGCAAAAGAGAGAGAGGAGAGAGAGAGAGAGCAAATGAGAGGGGGGAGGGAGAAAAAAAGAGAGGGGAGAGCAAAAAAGAGGGGGAGAGAGCAAAAGAGAGGAGGGAGAGAGCAAAAGAGAGAGAGGGGGAGAGAGCAAAAGAGAGGGAGAGAGAGCGCAAAAGAGGGGGGGAGTAAGAGCAAAAGAGAATGTAAAAGAGAAGGGGAGAGAGCAAAATAGAGGGGGAGAGAGAGCAAAAGAGAGGGGGAGAGAGAGCAAATGAGAGCTGGAGAGAGAGCAAAAGAGAGGGGGGATAGAGTGCACAAAAGAGAGGGGGAGAGAGAGCAAAAGAGAGGGGAGAGAGAGAGCAAAAGAGAGGGGGAGAGAGAAAGCAAAAGAGAGGAGAGAGAAAGCAAAAGAGAGGGGGAGAGAGAGAGCAAAAGAGAAGGGGAGAGAGAGAGGAAAAGAGAGGGGAGAGGGAGAGCAAAATAGATAGGAGAAAGAGAGCAAATGAAAGGGGAGAGGGAGAGCAAAAGAGAGGGGAGAGCAAAAGAGAGGGGGAGAGGGAGAGCAAAAGAGAGGGGGAGAGAGCAAAAGAGAGGGGGGAGAGAGCAAAAGAGAGGGGGGAGGGAGAACAAAAGAGAGGGGAGAGCAAAAAAGAAGGGGAGAGAGCAAAAGAGAGAGGGAGAGAGCAAAAGAGAGGGGAGAGAGCAAAAGAGAGGGGGAGAGAGAGCGCAAAACAGAGGGGGAGAGTAAGAGCAAAAGAGAATGTAAAAGAGAGGGGGAGAGAGAGAGCAAAATAGAGGGGGAGAGAGAGCAAAATAGAGGGGGAGAGAGAGCAAATGAGAGGGGGAGAGAGCAAAAGAGAGGGGGAGAGAGATCGCAAAAGAGAGGGGGAGAGAGATTGCAAAAGAGAGTGGGAGAGAGATTGCAAAAGAGAGTGGGAGAGAGATTGCAAAAGAGAGGGAGAGAGAGATCGCAAAAGAGAGGGAAAGAGAGAGCAAAAAAAAGGTGAAGAGAGAGCGCAAAAGAGAGGGGGAGAGAGAGCAAAAGAGAAGGGGGTAGAGAGCAAAAGAGAAGGGGAGAGAGAGCAAAAGAGAAGGGGGAGATAGCAAAAGAGAAGGGGGAGAGCAAAAGAGAAGGGGGAGAGAGCAAAAGAGAAGGGGGGAGAGAGCAAAAGAGAAGGGGGAAGAGAGCAAAAGAGGGGAGAGAGAGCAAAAGAGGGGGGAGAGAGCAAAAGAGAGGGGAGAGGGAGAGCAAAAGAGAGAGGAGAGAGAGAAAGCAAATGAGAGGGGGGAGGGAGAACAAAAGAGAGGGGAGAGCAAAAAAGAAGGGGAGAGAGCAAAAGAGAGGGGAGAGAGCAAAAGAGAGGGGGAGAGAGAGCGCAAAACAGAGGGGGAGAGTAAGAGCAAAAAAGAATGTAAAATAGAGGGGGAGAGAGAGAGCAAAATAGAGGGGGAGAGAGAGAGCAAAATAGAGGGGGAGAGAGAGCAAATGAGAGGGGGAGAGAGCAAAAGAGGGGGAGAGAGATAACAAAAGAGAGGGGGAGAGAGATTGCAAAAGAGAGTTGGAGAGAGATCGCAAAAGAGAGGGGGAGAGAGATCGCAAAAGAGAGGGAGAGAGAGATCGCAAAAGAGAGGGAAAGAGAGAGCAAAAAAGAGGTGAAGAGAGAGCGCAAAAGAGAGGGGGAGAGAGAGCAAAAGAGAGGGGGAGAGAGAAAGCAAAAGAGAGGGAGAGAGAAAGCAAAAGAGAGGGGGAGAGAGAGAGCAAAAGAGAGGGGGATATAGAGAGCAAAAGAGAAGGGGAGAGAGAGAGAGGAAAAGAGAGGGGAGAGGGAGAGCAAAATAGATAGGAGATAGAGAGCAAATGAAAGGGGAGAGGGAGAGCAAAAGAGAGGGGAGAGCAAAAGAGAGGGGGAGATAGAGCAAAAGAGGGAGGGAGAGGGAGAGCAAAAGAGAGGGGGAGAGAGCAAAAGAGAGGGGGGAGAGAGCAAAAGAGAGGGGGGGAGAGCAAAAGAGAGGGGGAGAGGGAGAGCAAAAGAGAGGGGGAGATGGAGAGCAAAAGAGAGGGGGAGGGAGCAAAAGAGAGGGGGGGAGCACAAAAGAGATGGGGAGAGAGAGCAAAAGAGAGGGGGAAAGAGAGTGCAAAAGAGAGGGGGAGAGAGAGAGAGCAAATAAGATCTAGAGAGAGAGAAAAAGAGAGGGGAGAGAAAGAGCAAAAGAGAGGGGTGAGAGAGAGCAAAAGAGAAGGGGGGAGAGATCAAAAGAGAAGGGGGTAGATAGCAAAAGAGAAGGGGGGAGAGCAAAAGAGAAGGGGGAGAGAGCAAAAGAGAAAGGGGGAGAGAGCAAAAGAGAAGGGGGAAGAGAGCAAAAAAGGGGAGAGAGAGCAAAAGAGGGGGGAGAGAGCAAAAGAGAGGGGAGAGGGAGAGCAAAAGAGAGAGGAGAGAGAGAGCAAATGAGAGGGGGGAGGGAGAACAAAAGAGAGGGGAGAGCAAAAAAGAGGGGGAGAGAGCAAAAGAGAGGGGGAGAGAGCAAAAGAGAGGGGAGAGAGCAAAAGAGAGGGGGAGAGAGAGCGCAAAACAGAGGGGGAGAGTAAGAGCAAAAGAGAATGTAAAAGAGAGGGGGAGAGAGAGAGCAAAATAGAGGGGGAGAGAGAGCAAATGAGAGGGAGAGAGAGCAAAAGAGAGGGGGAGAGAGATCGCAAAAGAGAGGTAGAGAGTGCAAAAGAGAGTGGGAGAGAGATCGCAAAAGAGAGGGGGAGAGAGATCTCAAAAGAGAGGGAGAGAGAGATCGCAAAAGAGAGGGGGAGAGAGCGCAAAAGAGGTGAAGAGAGAGCGCAAAAGAGAGGGGGAGAGAGAGTGCAAAAGAGAGGGGGGAGAGAGCAAAAGATAGGGGGAAAGAGAGTGCAAAAGATAGGGGGAGAGAGCAAAAGAGAGAGGAGAGAGAGAGCAAAAGAGGGGAGAGAGAGCAAAAGAGATGGGAGAGAGAGCAAAAGAGTGGGGAGAGAGAGAGCAAAAGAGAGGGGAGAGAGAGAGCAAAAGAGAGGGGAGAGAAAGCAAAAGAGAGGGGAGAGAGAGCAATTCAGAGGGGGAGAGATAGCAAAAGAGAGGGGGAGAGAGGTCGCAAAAGAGAGGGGGAGAGAGAGCGCAAAAGAGAGAGGGGAAAGAGCAAAAGAGAGGGGGAGAGAGCAAGCAAAAGAGAGGGAGAGAGAGGGAGCACAAGAGAGGGGGAGAGAGAGCAAATGTGAGCTGGAGAGAGAGCAAAAGAGAGGAGAGAGAGAGCAAAAGAGAGGGGAGAGAGAGCAAATGAGAGCTGGAATTAGCAAAAGAGAGGGGGGAGAGAGAGCAAAAGAGAGGGGGGAGAGAGAGCAAAAGGGGTGGTGAAAGAATCCACCTGGATGGTAGGCTGGTGAAAGAATCCACCATGATGCAGCGTAAGCTGCATCTAGGTGGATTCCGAAAATGGCAGGGTGGTGAAAGAATCCACATGGATGCAGCATAAGCTGGATCCAGGTGGATTCTTTCACCACCCTGCCATTTTTTGAATCCACGTGGATGCAGTGTAAGCTGCAACCAGGTAAATTGTTTCACAACCCTGTCATTTTTTGAATCCACTGCATCCAGGTGGATTCCGAAAATGGCAGGGTGGTTCCGTCCCTACAATAGAACACCCTTCAAAAAATGGCAGGGTGGTTCAGTCAGCACAAAATACTGCCCTCTCGGCAGACTTTCCCACTTAGTTATATAAAAGAAGAGTTACAAAATAGGTTGTTTCTACATCTGTAGCTTAAACAAAAATGTGGCTGCCCTTTGGGCAGGCTTATTGACTAGTATATTTATATTTATATTTGTATATATATATAAATATATAAATATATATATATATATATATATATATATATATATATATATATATATATATATTTATATCATTTCTATGGCATGGCCTAGTGCTCACGGTAACCTTTGAACCACCGGGGTGCACATCAAACAATCAAACATATTTTGAAGATCCAATGTACTTGCAAAAAGGAAGGAACTCACCAGGTTTAACAAGGAAAACAGCTTTTTATTCCTTATAAGTTATAACATGTAACATTTTGGAGTATTACCTCCATTTTGAAACAGGCAACAAGAACACTAACTATACACAGCCTTAATTACCCTCTTAACCTTAATCATCTAGTGGAGTTGTTGCACAGCATGTAGCACGCATCATCAAGCAGTGCCCGTATCTTAGCAACCAAATAAACAACCTCACGTGACCATCCATACATATATATAAAAAAAACGTGTTAGAAAACTATCGTCTCTAAATATTACTGTGAATAATGCTATATCTCTTATTGTAGCTTATTAAAGCATCTTAAGCATTTTAGAATATATTATCCTTAGATATAAGACAGATATAGATATAGGACACCCAAGATTAGCAGTATGTATGATGCTGGATGTCTCTGTTTTTCTGATCTTACTATGTAGCAATTGATTCTTTGATTTATTTGCTTAACAGATTTAGTAATCTTTAGGTAGGAATGATATTTGTGCTTAAGTCCATTTAAACATGCTTCAATTTCGATATATATTAAAATGCTTAAGATGCTTTAATAAGCTACAATAAGAGATATAGCATTATTCACAGTAATATTGTTTTTAGACACAATAGTTTTTTAACACGTTTTTTTGATATAGGTATGGATGGTCACGTTAGGTTGTTTATTTGGTAGCTAAGATACAAGCACTGCTTGATGATGCATGCTACATGCTGTGCAACACCTGCACTAGGTGATTAAGGTAAAGAGGGTATTTAAGGCTGTGTATAGTTAGAGTTCTTGTTGTCTGTTTGAAAACGGAGGTAAAACTCTGAAATGTTACATGTTATAAGGAATAAAAAGCTGTTTTCCTTGTTAAACCTGGTGAGTGCCTTCCTTTTTGCAAGTACATTGGATCTTCGAAGTATGTTTGATCATTTGATGTGCACCCCTTGGTTTAAAGGTTACTGTGAGTACTAGGCCATGCCATAGAAATGATCTGTTTTTGCCTACTGTACCCGGCTGTTAACACACAGTGTTGTACAGTACCTTTCTTTTTATTACTGTGATATCGATCAAACTATGTCACAAACAGGGCTAGCTTTTGACGATGAGCCTAGTGACAAGGGATTAACAGATACTGCGACCCCTTGAGCAAGTGTTTTTCATTTTTCAGATGAGTACACAGCTGATATATTGTTTGATTCACTTGATACAGGTCTACAAGATAAACCTGCCACTCACATCCTACTGCATCTACTAAAGTTATAAAAGAAAGATAAAGATCTAGAACTACAAGGTAAATATCTTTCAGAATATTACCATAAACACTACATCCCAAAAGGCTTTAGAGTGAGAAATGTGCTGACTATTGGTAAAAATTACCCCCTGTTTTGTGAGAAATGGTGTCATATATTGAATAAGTGCTCCTTAGAACTTATCTTGCTGGTAATACAGGAAATGAGGAGATTATTTACTTTAAGCAAAATAGAAATTGATAAGTATAAGGAGGAGAATGTATCCACATTAGTGAAAAAAGGAGAAAGTGATTGGGAAAGTAAAATAAAGGTACAGCTTGATCAATCTCAGAAGGAATTAACTGAATTTAAACATAGGAAATTTGAAGCTGTATTGGAGGACTACCGGGAAAAACATGTTTATAAATGGTTGTTAAAACCAGAGGAGAGACAGAGATGGAGAGAGTATCACCCTAGGCATTAAAGGGCTAGAAGACCTCAGAATCTAACCACTGTCGATTCCTCAGGATCAGGTACAGATTCCGACAACACCCAAGATATCCAGAACATCAGTACTGCATATTAGGAGAGAGGAGTGATAACCCGTTCAAAAAACGGGGGAGGCGCCCGCACCCGCGGAGAAGCAAGCATAAGGGGCAGACCACTGCATCAGAGGAGAAGATGACGGGTAGTAGCCTGGTTATTAACATTAGTAGTCGGGTCCTGACACTGGATGAGGAGTAACTGTTCCAAAAAGGCTTTTCATATGTACCAACGGACCTAACTGATGAATTTGACCTTCATATAGATGTATTGCAATTCCAAAGGACACTCAAGCTACATTAATATTTTGGACCCTATAGTGGGGACTATGGTTAATTCAAAAGAAAGAGCAAGTTTGACCCTAATAGCCAGAACAGCACCATTAAGACCTTTATCAGTAAACTTGAAAAAGACTTTAAAGACTTGGCACATACTCAACAACAATGTGTCAGATTCAATCTGACAAGGTGTGAGAGGGAGGCACTAAAGGGTTTAACTAAAGATGAATCCATCATTTTAAGAAGGGCTGATAAGGGTGGTGCAGTGGTTATTCTGGATTATGAATATTATCAGAAGGAAATATTACAACAGCTCAGTGTAAAGGACACTTATAGGAAGCTACCCAGTAACCTACCACTCAGTTTAAGGAACGGATTGATGGCATAGTAAAAGAGGCATTTGCTATGGGATGGATAGATAAACAAACGCTGGAATTTCTGATGAAGGATTACCCAAATGTTCCTGTTTTTTACACACTTCCCAAGATCCATAAGAACCTTAGTGAACCACTGGGATGACCAATAGTGGCTGCAACAGACTCACTACTTCAATCACTGGCAGTATATGTGGATAGTGTACTACAGCCCATGGTACAACACATGTCTAGCTACCTGAAGGACTCAGGGGATGTTATTAGACTATTAAAGAGTACTGGACCAGTGAGTGATGAAGATCTGCTTTTAACATTGGACATTACAAGTCTATATATGGTAATCCCGCATGAAGAAGGTATTGAATCCATTAAGAGACATCTACAGAAATACCCATATGTGGGACCTCCAATTGGGTTCATAATGGAGCTCCTGGAATGTTGCCTTAAAATGAATTTCTTTCGTTTTGAGAAAACGTATTATTTACAATTGACTGGCACTGCAATGGGGTTGAATGTGGCCCCATCATACGCAAAACTTTTTATGGCTGAGTTTGAGAACAGTAACAATTTTATCTTCAGAAATCCTAAAGTCTTGACCTACAAAAGGTATATAGACGACCTCTTCATTATATGGAGGGGAGACGCTGCAGCACTATAGGAATGGTTTGATACACTGAACCAAATACATCAATCATTAAAGTTCAAGATGAACTGGAGCAAAGAGACCATTGAGTTTCTGGATATGAGGATATATAAAGAGAACAATATCTTACAGACCACTCTGTATAAGAAGCCAACTGATAGAAACTCGTTGCTTGAAGCATCTAGCTGTCATCCACCTGCGCTTAAAAAGGCATTACCTAAATCTCAGTTTATACGTGTTAAGTGAAACAACACCCGAGAGAATGCCAGTATTCAACTCAAAGAGATGAAACGAAATTTCATTGAACGAGGCTACAGGAGGAATGCTCTCAACGCACAGTTGGAAGTGATGCAATTGGCTGATATTAGCCATAAGAAAGTTGACAGTAAGAAAAGATTAACTTTTACAACTACGTATACTGCTGATAAAAATGAATTTAATGGAATCTTGAGGCGGAATTGGGAAATTCTCCAGAGTGACGAGTCACTTCCCTTTAAAGATATGACGGCACCACGAATAGGGTACAAGAAGGGTAAACCTCTTAAAGACAATCTGCAGTTGACGGATCCTGCACATTGTTACTCAAAGAACTGGATAAACAAACAGGCACTTAAACCAGGATGCTTTAAATGTAGTGGTTGTATCACTTGCAATGGAATGTCTGCAGGCAAATATTTTGTCCACCCGAGACACAACAAGAAATATTTTCATAAATATAGGGTAACCTGCACTAATCCATATATAGTGTATATGCTCCATTGTCTGTGCAGCCTATTCTATATTGGTAAGAACTGCGATAATCTGAGGATTAGAATGGCTAATCACAGGAGACAAGCCATTAAAAATAGAGAATCTAATCAACCTGTGGCTAGGCACTTTCAAGAACAAGGACACAGTGTGGCAGATCTAAGATACACGATTATAGATCATGTACCCGAGATGATCAGAGGCAGTGATAGGAATAGGCTGTTACTCCAAAGAGAGACAAGATGGACCTTCGAGTTGGATACTATAATTCCTAAAGGACTGAACACAAAATTAGAGAGGCACAGCTTCCTATAACCTATATATGAGTAATTAATTCCCAGCACTATGGCCTCTATTTATCAAGCTGTCAACTGCAAATACTCTGGAATTCCACAGCGTATTTGTGGCAAGTCTGATTAGCCATAGTTATCAAACCCTACAGACCGGCAAAAGTAGAATATAGTGACGTAACATACGATCCGTCGGACTCAGTCCGACACAGATCGATGGTTACGTCACTACAGATGTTCCGAAAGCAGGTTCGGCACAATCAGACTACTTTTGAAAGTAATCAAAAAACTAGCAGGTACGCTTGCCACTATTCCAGCCCAGCATACCTGGTATTCAATCATCCGCCCTGGAGGCGGCGGATGCCATAGGAATTAATGGGAGTCTGACAGCAGTGAAAGCTCATGTCCGCTGCTGCCCGATTTCCCATTCATTCCTATGGGAACGTCTACACCTAACACCCTAACATGTACCCCGAGTCTAAACACCCCTAATCTGCCCCCCCTAAACCACCGCCACCTACATTATACATATTAACCCCTAATCTGCTGCCCCTACACCGCTGCCACCTACATTATACTTATTAACCCCTAAACTGCCGCTCCCGGAGCCCACTGCAACTAAATAAAGTGTTTAACCCCTAAACTGCCGCCACCTACATTATACTTATTAACCCATAATCTGACCCCCCCTACACCGCCGCCTCCTACATTAAATATATTAACCCCTAATCTGACCCCCCTACACTGCCGCAACCTACATTAAATTTATTAACCCCTAATCTGACCCCCCTACACCGCCACCCCCTACATTATACTTATTAACACTAAATCTGCCACCCCTACACCGACGCCACCTACATTATACTTATTAACCCCTAAACCACCGCTTCTGGAGCCCGCCACAACTAAATAAAGTTTTTAACCCCTAAACCGCCGCTCCCGGAGGCTGCCACCACCTGCATTAAATTTATTAACCCCTAATCTGACCCCCCTACACCGCCGCCACCTACATTAAATTTATTAACCCCTAATCTGACCCCACTACACTGCCGCCACCTACATTATACTTATTAACCCCAAATCTGCCGCCCTTACACCGCTGGGGCGGCAAGTTTGTATTTATTTTAACTAGGTAGAATAGTTACTAAATAGTTATTAACTATTTAATAACTTCCTAGTTAAAATAAATACAAAAGTACCTGTAAAATAAAACCTAACCTAAGTTGCAATTACACCTAACACTACACTATAATTAAATTAATTCCCTAAATTAAAATAAATTAATTACAATTAAATAAAATTAACTAAAGTACAAAAAAACCCCCACTAAATTACAGAAAATAATAAAATAAGTACAAGAATTTTAAACTAATTAAACCTAATCTAATCCCCCTAATAAAATAAAAAAGAGCCCAAAATTATAAAAATACGTACCCTATACTAAATTACAAATAGCCCTTAAAAGGGCCTTTTGCGGGGAATTGTCCCAAAGTTATCAGCTCTATTACCTGTAAAAAAAAAGACAATATCCCCCCAACATTAAATCTCACCACCCACACACCCAACCCTACTCTAAAATCCACCCAATCCCCCATTAATAAAACCTAACACTACCCCCCTGAAGATCACCCTACCTTGAGACATCTTCACCCAACTGGGCAGAAGTGGTCCTCCAGAGGGTCCAAAGTCTTCATCCTATCCGGGCAGAAGAGGTCCATCCAGGCGGCATCTTCTATCTTCATCCATGCGGAGTGGGCCCATCTTCAAGACATCCGACGCGGAGCATCTTTCCAGGCTGACGACTACCCGACAAATGAATATTCCTTTAAATGACGTCATCCAAGATGGCGTCCCTTGAATTCTATTGAATAGAATTCTATCAGCCAATCAGAATTAAGGTAGGAAAAATTGGCTATGCGGCGTAGGGGGGTCAGATTAGGGGTTAATAAATTTAATGTAGGTGGCGGCGGTGTAGGGGGGTCAGATTAGGGGTTTATAAAATTAATGTAGGTGGCGGCCGGGTCCGTGAGCGGTGGTTTAGGGGTTAAACACTTTATTTAGTTGTGGCGGGGTCCGGGAGCGGCGGTTTAGGGGTTAATACATTTATTAGAGTTGCCGTGGGCTCCCGGAGCGGCAGTTTAGGGGTTAATAACTTTATTTAGGTGCGGTGGGCTCCGGGAGTGGTGGTATAGGGGGTAAAACTGTATAGTATAGTGTGGGTGCTTAGTGACAGGGTAGCAAGAAAGCTGCGAATAAGCCGAAGAGCAGCAAAATCGATGACTGTTAGTTAACAACAGTCCGCTGCTCATGGCTCCGTACTTGGTGCGTGGCTTTTTGACAGCTTTCTTGATCATTTTGGCAAACGTTTTCAGGTCCGCGGCAGCCATATTAGGCGATCTTAGGCGAGCGTATTGGTGCCATTGAATGCAAAAAAGTCGACGGCTTGATAACTAGAGGCCTATGTATTTTTGTTTTATTGTACTGTGATATTTTTGTGGTCTTCATGTGATCTCTCTTTTTTTCTTTTTTTGTGTTATTTTTTATTTTTTGTCTTTGTTCCATGTGTGTCCTTTGTTGAATTGTGTTTTTTATTTGCGGGGTTTTTTTTTTATTATTGGTTTATTTCTTTTCTACAGCACTATGTATTTTTGTTTTATTGTCTTGCGATATATTTTTGTGGTCTTCATGTGATCTTCTCTCTTTTTTCTTTTCTGTCTTGTCTCTGTGTGTCCTTTTTTGAATTGTGTTTTTCATTTACGGGTTGTTTGTTTTTTATTGGTTTATTTCTTTTCTTTTCTTTATTTGTCTCGTATTATTATTTTTTACTTGTTTGGTCAGTTGTTTTATTTGTCAGTCTGTTTTGATAAGGGAAGGCTGTGGGACCGAGGTTTGACATAACTGAGTTGTTTTATGTCATCCTTAGATATAGGACAGCCGAGATTAGCAGTATGTATGATGCTGGATGTATCTGTTTTTCTGATCTTACTATGTAGCAATTGATTCTTTGATATATTTGCTTAACAGATTTAGAAATCTTTAGGTAGCAATGATATTTGTGCTTAAGTCCATTTAAACATGCTTGAATTTTGATATATACTAAAATGCTTAAGATGCTTTAATAAGCTACAATAAGAGATATAGCATTATTCACAGTAATATTGTTTTTAGATACGATAGTTTTTTAACACATTGCTTTTTTGATATAGGTATGGATGGTCACGTGAGGTTGTTTATTTGGTTGCTAAGATACGGGCACTGCTTGATGATGCGTGCTACATGCTGTGCAACACCTGCACTAGGTGATTAAGGTAAAGAGGGTATTTAAGGCTGTGTATAGTTAGAGATCTTGTTGTCTGTTTGAAAACGGAGGTAAAACTCCAAAACGTTACATGTTATAAGGAATAAAAAGCTGTTTTCATTGTTAAACCCAGTGAGTGCCATCCTTTTTGCAAGTATATATAATATATATATATATATATATATATATATATATATATATATATATATACACATTCTATTTATTATTAAGTATATATTCCTATATTTTTCTGTATATATCTATACCTATATATAATCATCTATATATATGTATAGATAAATATGTTACCAAAAAGTCATCAGATATATGCTATGTGAAGAACATTGGAATGTGAAATATTATTATTTTCATGTCAGGTTAGTGCACTTCAGAACATGCAATAAGGTCTGCGTGCAAGTAGGCTGATAGGGTTGTTTTCCACTTCTTTGCTCCATTGAAGTCTATGGGGGATTGCTTTAATGCGATCACGATATTCTAACTGGAGCTTGATAATTCGGCCCTATGGAGTTAAGTGACCTGTCCACAAGGGTGCATTGTGTATTGAAAAGAAGTTTTTAATAATTCAGTTCAGCAGAGCATACAATGTTTTGAGGATAGTTGCACTCATATATATCTAATCCAGTTATGTTGGACACATTTTACTCAATCAAATTAAACCTCTATTTGTCAAAGATACATTAAGGATTTTAAGGGCATTGATAGTTTACTTTAGGCTAGGGTTTTTTTTTTGGGGGGGGGGGCTTTTTTATTTTGATAGGGCAACTAGATTAGGTGTAATTAGTTTAAAGATCTGTAATTTGTTTTTTATTTTCTGCAATTTATTGGGTTTTTTTGTGATCAAGCTAATTTAATTTAATTTATTTAATAGTTTTTAATTTAGTTAATTTATGTGTAGTGTTAGGTGGTAGTGTAACTTAGGTTAGGTTTTATTTTACAGGTCAATTTGTATTTATTTTAGCTAGGTAGTTATTTTTAAATAGTTAATAACTATTTAATAACTATTCTACCTAGTTAAAATAAATACAAACTTGCCTGTAAAATAAAAATAAATCCTAAGCTAGTTACAATGTATCTATTAGTTATAGTGTAGCTAGCTTATGGTTTATTTTATAGGTAAGTATTTAGTTTTAAATAGGAATAATGTAGTTAATGATAGTAATTTTATTTAGATTTATTTAAATTATATTTAAGTAAAGGGTGTTAGGGTTATGATGGGTATGTATATAGATGGGAATAAAAAGAAGGGTAAAAGTGAGAAGCAAAGACAGAAAACATATTCACCCCCCCCTGCCCCATATAATGCCCCTCACCTACCTTTGCCATCATATAACAGACTATATCCTAGCCTCCCATCCCCTAGTGACATAGATCTAGAGACTATTGCTATTGCCTCTGCTCAGGTACCCCAGGAATGGACCTTGCCAGGACCTTCTGTAACTCCCAGATACCAGGTCACTAAACCCCCAATTATGCCCAAACCCCTGATTAAGGTTGAACCAGTAACACCTTCCTACCCCCCTACAATAACCCCACAATATAAAAGAGGGAATGAAGAAGTAGAGGAGGAGGAGGCAGCTGTACCAGAAGCTAGTATGCCATTTCTTACTGTGGGAGACCAATTAATTATTAAACCTTTGTCCCCGGGTGAATTAAGGGAAATTACCAAGGGAGCCCCAAATCCCCGTCAACATCCATCAGCTTGTATTATGTATTTAAAAAGAATGTTACAAGGACAAAACATGACACAGACAGATATAAGAATTATTATTGATGCACTTCTAGACTATGACCCTGAATCAGGTTGGGAGTGGGGTAATGTAAAGAGTATTAGTAAATTGAGTCGAGATCCAACAATTAACTATGCCCTAAACACACGTGAAGGACTTGATGAAATGTGGACAGAATTAAGTATAGAAATGCATAGAATATGGAAGGATAAACAAAGTATGTCAATTGCACTAGCGTGCAAACAGAATACAAAGGAAACAGTAGTAGAATTTGTTAAGCGTTTTTATAAATGCTGGAAGGAAGAGGCTGGAATGGAATCAGGAGATGCAATGGGCTCTCTGAAGGTCCAGACTTGCATTAGTAATATGCAACCTCAGTTTTCTTTGTTGGTGAAACAACTTGTCTCTGATTGGCCGGAGTTGACTCCAGCAGAATTCTTGAAAAGAATTCATGAAAAAGAAGGGGCAGGTTGTTTTGACATCAGGAAATTAGAAGGAAAAAATGCTGCTTTTTATCAAAAGCAGAGTTTACAACATTGTGATCCATTCCAGGCCAGGGAAAGGGATAATACAGGGAGTAATAGAATGTATGTGAGAGGTAGAGGGAGAGCTAGAGGAAGAGCTAGAGGGAATTATACTTCAAACAGAACACATTGTTTTAACTGTGGGGAACAGGGACATTGGAAAAATGAATGCCCAAAACCCCCTAATAATTCTGGCCCCCCTTACAATCCCCGACAGTATAACAGACAGCCTTACATAGCCCCTGCACCCATGGAGGCACCCAAACACAACATACAATGGCCATAGGGGTGCCTAGAAGGTAGCACTCCAATTTTTCCAGTGGTGTCAACAAGTTATCATGAGCAACCGTACTTAGTCCTAGAAGTAGAGGGAGAACCCCTACCATTTCTAGTAGACACAGGAGCTACATGCTCTGCCTTATGCTCAGATATGTATGATGGCATTACTGGAAAATCTGAACCTTCTATAGGGATTAATGGAGTGCTGACTCAGACTCGCATCACACCGCCACTTGAAGTTAGGGTACCCTGTACTGGCCAGCAACTTTTGCACCCATTTCGTATTATAACTGGGTGTCCCCTTAACATTTTGGGTCGTGATCTTATGGGTCCCCTTGGTTTGAAAGTAGCTGTCACTAGACAGGGTGGGTTAGACGTGAGTCTAGGGTCCACTAACCTGTGTTTTTTTAATGACATATTGACAGATGTCCCATCCTCTGTATGGGCATCTTCAAAACTTGACGTTGGTTTAGTTCAGTGTACCCCATATAAAGCCAGATTAAAACCTAATACTACTCCAGTGTTTATTAAACAATATCCATTGTCTAGAGAAAAGAAAGAAGGGATAAGACCCATGATAGAGGAATTCCTTAAACAAGGAATCCTCCGTCCAGTAGTTTCTCCCTATAATACCCCCATAAATCCGATCCCAAAGAAAGACAATGAATATAGGTTAGTACAAGACCTAAGGGCAATTAATGAAATAGTAATCCCAATTGCCCCAATTGTCCCAGATGTTACAACCTTACTCACAGCCATTCCACATGATGCCTGTATATTTACAGTCATTGATTTAGCTAACGCATTTTTTTCAGTCCGATTGGACCCTGAGACACAGCTACTTATGGCTTTTTATTATGATGGGCGTCAGCTTACCTGGACGCGCCCCCCTCAAGGCTATGTGGCCTCACCTGCGGTCTACTCGCTGGTGCTCCAACGTACCTTGCGGTCATGGACTCCCAGCCACGGTTCCGTCCTCCTTCAGTACGTCGATGACCTACTGTTGTGTAGTCCTAACCAGGAGGCTAATACAGTAGATACAATAAGTCTGTTAAAACACCTTGCTGCTGAAGGTCATAAAATAGCAAAACATAAGCTACAAGTAGGAGTGACAAAAGTGGATTACCTTGGTTTTGTGCTTTCCCAAGGCCACCGGTCCATTAGTCCCAAACGAATCCAAGCGATTCAACAGATCCCAAAGCCAGTTACTAGAAAGGACATGCTCACCTTTCTAGGTATGATTAATTATTGCAGACAATGGATTCCTGAGTGCTCCCATCATGATTCCATTCTAAGGCAAGCCACAAAAGGGGATAGCCCTGAACATATACAATGGACCACAGACATGACTAAATCCTACATAGCTCTGAAGACTAGCATTATTAGTGCCCCTGCTTTAGGACTACCTGATTATTGTAAACCATTTCACTTGTATGCGAGGGACAATTGTAAAACCATGGCTGCTGTCTGTGCCCAAGAGCATGGTGGAGGCAATATGCGTCCCGTAGCTTTCTTTTCCAAAGTAGTTCCAATACCGGTACAAGGGATGCCGGCGTGTCTCCGAGCATTGGCAGCTTGCGCCATGGCTGTAGAGATGGTTGAAACAATCACATTAGGCCATCCAATAGTACTACACACTAGTCACCAAGTTTTACATCTTGTAAAAAATGTCACTACCCAACACATGACTTCTCAAAGACTTTCTGGTTATGAATGTATATTACTGAATAATACAAATCTGACTATTAAATATAGTAGTGTATCCTCAGGGCCAACTCAAATACTTAGTGCCTTACTTACAGGATCACCAGACTTTCCAACAGATCATGATTGTATAGAGGTAATACACCACATTACCACACCAAGACCTGACTTGATGGATAAACCTTTTGACTGTGCTGATAATGTGTTTGTTGATGGTTCTTGTTCCCGACCTAGTGATGGTATTTATAAGACAGGCTATGTCGTTGTGCAACTACCAGACATTGTTCTAGATGCAGGCCACATTCCTTATCCTTCTGCACAAGCTGCAGAATTAATAGCACTTACAAAAGCATGTAAATTGTTTGAAAATAAATCTGTTAACATTTACACTGACTCTCGCTATGCTTTTGGGGTTGTGCACGATTTTGGTATGATATGGAAACAACGTGGTTTTGTTTCAGCAGATGGCAAGACCATCTCTCATACAGACCTGATTAATGAACTTTTAGAGGCCATACAACTCCCAAAGGACATAGTGATCATACATTGCCGTGCACATACATACAAGTCTGACCCTATTTCCTTGGGTAATGCACTTGCAGATAAAATTGCTAAAGAGGCTGCTTATGTTTCTCATACACCCAAATCCACCATCCGTATGTATGCTGTTTTAGCCCCACCTTCATGTCCTACAGACCATATGCTTCTTGAACTCCAGGGACATGCCACTCCTAGTGACATATCTTTCTGGACTACTAATGGGTTAGCTTTAGATGAGAATGGTTTGTTTTCTAAAGAGGGGAAGGTGGGCATACCGGAAAGCAGTGCACCACTCTTTATAGCACAAGCCCATGGTGTTGGACACCTAGGTATAAAACCAACAACTAACTTGTTGAAGCAATCTTTCTACATTAGAGGTATAGGTGATCATTGCAAGGCATATATTAATAGATGTGTATATTGCTTACAGACCAATGCAACCATTCCCAATAAAGCCCAGCATGACCACTTACCCCCACCTATAGCCCCATTCACACATCTACAAATTGATTTTACACATATTCCAAAAACTGGGACTAAACAATTATATCTGCTTGTAATAGTTGACCAATTTTCTAAGTGGCCAGAAGCTTTTGTTACCCAGAGGGAAGATGCAAAAACAGTCGCTAAAATTTTAGCCACTGAAATAATTCCCAGATTTGGTTGTCCGCTTCAGATTAATTCTGATAACGGTCCAGCGTTCATTAGTAAAATCACACATGAGTTAGTAGAATGGTTACAGATTAATTGGAACTTTCACATTCCCTACCATCCTCAAAGCTCAGGGATTGTAGAAAGAATGAATCGCAATATCAAGGAAAAACTTTTAAAGGCAACAGCAGGTACATGGGTTAAATGGCAAAACTATTTACCTGCGATTTTAGCAGAAATCAGAATGACCCCAAATAGGACAACCAGGTTGTCTCCATTTGAGGTCCTAATGGGTAGACCATTCCCAACTCCATGGGTAAAAGGCCCACTTATCATTAAAAATGGTGATTTAGATTGTATTAAGGAACAATATGTAAAACAATTGATTGATAAATTGAATGGCATCTATGGTGATGTGTCTTTCCGTTTACCTCTTCCCTCACAGGAACCAACCCATCCTTTCAAGCCTGGAGATCTGGTCTGCATTCGCCAGCTGAATAAAGCAAAGAAAGGAGGTTTCCCGTTCAGCAAGCCAGTCACTGTGATCGCTGTAACCAGGACTGCCGTACTGACTGATGACAAGGACATCTGGATACACGCTTCACGAGTGAAACTCTGTCCAAAGAGAGGAGAAGCGGGTGACAAGCTATCGGTCACCCCTCACAAAGGAGAAGTGGGTGATAAGGTATCGATCACTCCTCACAAAGACCAGGATGACGATCTCAATCATGGATCCAAGACATTTCTGCAAGATCTTGCTTTTCCTAATGGGAATATTGATCTTTGTGTATATCCCAATAGTATTAATAACGGCATGTTATTACACACCTGAAGATGCTGAACACTTTACACCTATTTGTTTACTATTATTAACATTGTTTAACTGTTACATGTCTTGTACTTTACGAAAGAAAATATCAGGTATGATACAAGATGCAGAAAAAGTTCAACTGCAAAATTTAATTAGAGGTAGACCCAGATAGTTTATATTGTAGGAACATTACAGATTATGTGATCACGATGTGATCAAAGAGGGGAATGATGGGTATGTATGTATGTGTATGTATGTATATGTATATATGTATATATATATATATATATATATATATGTGTGTGTATATATATATATTATATATATTATGTTATATGGGTAATTTGAATCTCACATATTAAGCATATTGAGGGTAACTTTAAATCTAGTATCAAATGTTTATAAAGCAGCATTCCACAAGTTTCTTTCTGTATAAGTTGTAACATATGTTTCTAATATAAGTTCCTCTCTACAAATGGATATGGGCATATTCTGTTATGTGCTATAACAACATTCTTATTTCCTGTGGGCCCCTTATGCAGATGTGAAGTTAACTACGTTTTTTATATATTTCCTGTGACCTCATGTATGACGTATACATTCCTATAAATTCTTTGTGTGTTCTTCAAATAAACGGGACTTTTGTGAAAACACTCAGTTGCATGTGTGTGTGATTTCAGTGGTCACCCCAGGGCCCTGAAGAAAACGTGTGCCGCACCCTTATCAGCCAGAGCAGAGCTAAGGAACAAAAGAAGTGACCCTACAGGTTAGACTTAGGTTTAGGGGTTAATAAATTTAGTATAGTGGCAGCAACATTGGGGGCAGCAGATTAGGGGTTAATAAGTGTAGGTAGGTTGCGGCGACATTGGGGGTGGCAGATTAGGGGTTAATAAATATAATGTAGGTGTCGGCGATGTTGGGGGCAGCAGATTAGGGTTTAATAAGTATAATGTAAGTGACGGCGGTGTCCGGAGTGGCAGATTAAGGGTAAATAATAATCTAGGTGTCTGCGATGTAGGGGTTAATAAGTGTAAGATTAGGGGTGTTTAGACTCGGGGTTCATGTTAGGGTGTTAGGTGTAAACATAACTTTAGTTTCCCTATAAAAATCAATGGGGCTGCGTTACTGAGATTTACGTTGATTTTTTGAAGGTGTTAGACTTTTTCTCAGCCGGCTGTCCCCATTGATGTCTATGGGAAAATTGTGCATGAGCACGTATGACCAGCTCACTGCTGATTTAAGTAGTGCTGGTATTGAAGTGCGGTATGGAGCACAATTTTGCTCTATGCTCACTTCTTGCCTTTTAATGCCGGGTTGGATCAGCCAATAGGATTGAAGGGCATTTAGCTTTATTGCAGCCCAAAGCCCTAACCTAAAAATAAAACCCACCCAATAAACCCTTAAAAAACCTAACACTAACCCCTGAAGATCCACTTACAGTTTTGAAGAGCCGACATCCATCCTCAACGAAATCAGCCAATAGGATTTTTTCAACCTTAATTCCAATTTTCTAATAGAATTCTATCAGCCAATCTGAATCTAAGGGATCTTGGATGACGTCACTTACAGGAACCTTCATTCGTCAGGAGTCATCGGAAGAAGAGGATGCTCCATGATGGATGTCTTGAAGATGGACCCGCTCCAGGCCGGATGGATGAAGATAGAAGATGCCACCTGGATGAAGACTTCTTCCCGTCTGGAGGACCACTTTTCCTGCCTTGGATGAAGACTTCTCCCAGCTTTGTTGAGGACTTCTTGCCCCATCGCTGAGGATTTTGCCCGGCTTCGTTGAGGATGGATGTCGGCTCTTCAAAACTGTAAGTGGATCTTCAGGGGTTAGTGTTAGGTTTTTTAAGGGTTTATTGGGTGGGTTTTATTTTTAGGTTAGGGCTTTGGGCTGCAATAAAGCTAAATGCCCTTTTAAGGGCAATGCCCAGCCAAATGCTCTTTTCAGGGCAATGGGGAGCTTAGGTTTTTTTAGTTAGGGTTTTATTTGGGGGGTTGGTTGTGTGGGTGGTGGGTTTTACTTTTGAGGGGTGTTTGTATTTTTTTTTACAGGTAAAAGAGCTGATTTATTTGGGGCAATGCCCCACAAAAGGCCCTTTTAAGGGCTATTGGTAGTTTAGTTTAGTGGGTTTTTTTTATTTTGGGGGGTCTTTTTATTTTGATATGGCTATTAGATTAGGTGTAATTAGTTTAAATATCTTGTAATTTGTTTTTTATTTTGCGTAGTTTAGTGTTTTTTTTTGTAATTTAGGTATTTGTATTTAATTTGGGTAATTTATCTAAATGTGGTGTAAGGTTAGGTGTTTGTGTAACTCAGGTTAGGTTTTATTTTATAGGTAAATTTGTATTTATTTTAGCTAGGTAGCTATTAAATAGTTAATAACTATTTAGTAACTATTCTACCTAGTTAAAATAAATACAAACTTGCCTATAAAATAAAAATAAACCCTAAGATAGATACAATGTAACTATTAGTTATATTGTAGCTAGCTTAGGGTTTATTTTATAAGTAAGTATTTAGTTTTAAATAGGAATAATTTAGTTAATGATAGTAATTTTTATTTAGATTTCTTTTAATTATATTTAAGTTAGTGGGTGTTATGTTTAGGGTTAGACTTAGGTTTAGGGGTTAATAACTTTAGTATAGTGGTGGCGACGTTGGGGCGGCAGATTAGGGGTTAATAAATGTAGATAGGTGGCGGCGATGTTATGGGCGACAGATTAGGGGTTAATAATATTTAACTAGTGTTTGCGATGCAGGACTATGGCGGTTTTGGGGTTAATAAGTTTATTTTAGTGGTGGCAATGTCCGGAGCGGCAGATTAGGGGTTAATACTTTTATTTTAGTGTTTGCGATGTGGGAGGGCCTCGGTTTAGGGGTTAATAGGTAGTTTATGGGTGTTAATAAACTTTTTGGCACTTAAGTTATGAGTTTTATGCTACAGCTTTGTAGTGTAAAACTCATAACTACTGACTTTAGAATGCGTTACGAATAGGGATGTTGCGAACATAACATTTTTGAATGTTCGCGAACGGGCGAACCGGGCAAACCGCCATAGACTTCAATAGGCAGGCGAATTTTAAAATCCACAGGGACTCTTTCTGGCCCCAATAGTGATGGAAAAGTTGTTTCAAGGGTACTAACACCTGGACTGTGGCATGCCGGAGGGGGATCCATGGCAAAACTCCCATGGAAAATTACATAGTTGATGCAGAGTCTGGTTTTAATCCATAAAGGGTATAAATCACCTAACATTCCTAAATTGTTTGGAATAACGTGCTTTAAAACATCAGGTATGATGTTGTATCGATCAGGTAGTGTAAAGGTTACGCCCACTTCACATCGAGTTTCTAAATTTTGTCCTGAGTTTAGAAATACCCAATGTTAACATGTTCTTTGCTTTTTTTGCAAGGTATAGGGAAATAAATACAAGAAGCACTTTGCTATTTCAAAACCACTTTTTTTCAAAATGAGCGCTAGTTACATTGGAACCCTGATATCTGTCAGGAATACATGAATATCCCTTGACATGTATATATTTTGTTTTAGAAGACATCCCAAAGTATTTATCTAGGCCCATTTTGGTATATTTCATGCCACCATTTGACCGCCAAATGCGATCAAATAAAAAAAAATTGTTCACTTTTTCACAAACTTTAGGTTTCTCACAGAAATTATTTACAAACAACTTATGCATCTATGGTATAAATGGTTGTAAATGCTTCTCTGGGATCCCCTTTGTTCAGAAATAGCAGACTTATATGGCTTTGGCGTTGCTTTTTGGTAATTAGAAGGCTGCTAAATGCCACTGCGCACAACACATGTTTTATGCCCAGCAGTGAAGGGGTTAATTAGGGAGCATGTAGGCAGCTTGTAGAGTTAATTTTAGCTTAAGTGTAGTGTAGTAGACAACCCGAAGTATTGATCTAGGCCCATTTTGGTATATTTAATACCACCATTTCACTGCCAAATGCGATCAAACAAACAAAAAATGTTCACTTTTCACAAACTTTTGGTTTCTCACAGAAAGTATATACAAACAACTTATGCAATTATGGCATAAATGATTGTAAATGCTTCTCTGGGATCACCTTTGTTCAGAAATAGCAGACTTATATGGCTTTGGCGTTGCTTTTTGGTAATTAGAAGGCTGCTAAATGCCACTGCTCACCACACGTGTTTTATGCCCAGCAGTGAAGGGGTTAATTAGGGAGCATGTAGGGAGCTTGTAGAGTTAATTTTAGTTTAAGTGTAGTGTAGTAGGCAACCCAAAGTATTGATCTAGGCCCATTTTGGTATATTTAATGCCACCATTTCACCGCCAAATGCGATCAAATTTAAAAAAAAACTTAGGCCTAGATTTGGAGTTTGGCGTTAGCCGTGAAAACCAGCATTAGAGGCTCCTAACGCTGGTTTTAGGCTACCGCCGGTATTTGGAGTCAGTGATTAAAGGGTCTAACGCTCACTTTTCAGCCGCGACTTTTCCATACCGCAGATCCCCTTACGTCAATTGCGTATCCTATCTTTTCAATGGGATCTTCCTAACGCCGGTATTTAGAGTCGTTTCTGAAGTGAGCGTTAGAGCTATAACGACAAAACTCCAGCCGCAGAAAAATAGCAGGAGTTAAGAGCTTTCTGGGCTAACGCCGGTTCATAAAGCTCTTAACTACTGTACCCTAAAGTACACTAACACCCATAAACTACCTATGTACCCCTAAACCGAGGTCCCCCCACATCGCCGCAACTCGATTACATTTTTTTAACCCCTAATCTGCCGACCGCCACCTACGTTATACTTATGTACCCCTAATCTGCTGCCCCTAACACCGCCGACCCCTGTATTATATTTATTAACCCCTAACCTGCCCCCCTCAACGTCGCCGCCAGCTACTTACAATAATTAACCCCTAATCTGCCGACCGCAAAGCGCCGCCACCTACGTTATCCTTATGTACCCCTAATCTGCTGCACCTAACACCGCCGACCCCTATATTATATTTATTAACCCCTAACCTGCCCCCCACAACGTCGCCGACACCTGCCTACACTTATTAACCCCTAATCTGCCGAGCGGACCTGAGCGCTACTATAATAAAGTTATTAACCCCTAATCCGCCTCACTAACCCTATCATAAATAGTATTAACCCCTAAACTGCCCTCCCTAACATCGCCGACACCTAACTTCAATTATTAACCCCTAATCTGACGACCGGAGCTCACCGCTATTCTAATAAATGTATTAACCCCTAAAGCTAAGTCTAACCCTAACACTAACACCCCCCTAAGTTAAATATAATTTTAATCTAACAAAATTAATTAACTCTTATTAAATAAATTATTCCTATTTAAAGCTAAATACTTACCTGTAAAATAAATCCTAATATAGCTACAATATAAATTATAATTACATTGTAGCTATTTTAGGATTAATATTTATTTTACAGGCAACATGGTAATTATTTTAACTAGGTACAATAGCTATTATATAGTTAAGAACTATTTAATAGTTACCTAGTTAAAATAATAACAAAATTACCTGTAAAATAAATCCTAACCTAAGTTATAATTAAACCTAACACTACCCTATCAATAAATTAATTAAATAAAATACCTACAATTACCTACAATAAAACCTAACACTACACTATCAATAAATAAATTAAATACAATTTCTACAAATAACTACAATTACATAAACTAACTAAAGTACAAAAAATAAAAAAGAACTAAGTTACAAAAAATAAAAAAATATTTACAAACATAAGAAAAATATTACAACAATTTTAAACTAATTACACCTACTCTAAGCCCCCTAATAAAATAACAAAGACCCCCAAAATAAAAAAATGCCCTACCCTATTCTAAATTAATAAATTTAAAAGCTCTTTTACCTTACCAGCCCTGAACAGGGCCCTTTGCGGGGCATGCCCCAAGAAAATCAGCTCTTTTGCCTGTAAAAAAAAACATACAATACCCCCCCCAACATTACAACCCACCACCCACATACCCCTAATCTAACCCAAACCCCCCTTAAATAAACCTAACACTAAGCCCCTGAAGATCTTCCTACCTTGTCTTCACCTCACCGGGTATCACCGATCGGTCCTGGCTCCGATATCTTCATCCAACCCAAGCGGGGGCTAGACATCCACTGAAGAAGTCCAGAAGAGGGTCCAAAGTCTTCCTCCTATCCGGCAAGAAGAGGACATCCGGACCGGCAAACATCTTCATCCAAGCGGCATCTTCGATCTTCTTCCATCTGGTGCGGAGCGGGTCCATGTTGAAGCAGCCGACGCTGATCCATCCTCTTCTTCCGGCGTCTCCCGACGAATGACGGTTCCTTTAAGGGACGTCATCCAAGATGGCGTCCCTCGAATTCCGATTGGCTGATAGGATTCTATCAGCCAATCGGAATTAAGGTAGGAATATTCTGATTGGCTGATGGAATCAGCCAATCAGAATCAAGTTCAATCTGATTGGCTGATCCAATCAGCCAATCAGATTGAGCTCGCATTCTATTGGCTGTTCCGATCAGCCAATAGAATGTGAGCTCAATCTGATTGGCTGATTGGATCAGCCAATCGGATTGAACTTGATTCTGATTGGCTGATTCCATCAGCCAATCAGAATATTCCTACCTTAATTCCGATTGGCTGATAGAATCCTATCAGCCAATCGGAATTCGAGGGACGCCATCTTGGATGACGTCCCTTAAAGGAACCGTCATTCGTCGGGAGACGCCGGAAGAAGAGGATGGATCCGCGTCGGCTGCTTCAACATGGACCCGCTCCGCACCAGATGGAAGAAGATCGATGATGCCGCTTGGATGAAGATGTTTGCCGGTCCGGATGTCCTCTTCTTGCCGGATAGGAGGAAGACTTTGGACCCTCTTCTGGACTTCTTCAGTGGATGTCTAGCCCCCGCTTGGGTTGGATGAAGATATCGGAGCCAGGACCGATCGGTGATACCCGGTGAGGTGAAGACAAGGTAGGAAGATCTTCAGGGGCTTAGTGTTAGGTTTATTTAAGGGGGGTTTGGGTTAGATTAGGGGTATGTGGGTGGTGGGTTGTAATGTTGGGGGGCGTATTGTATGTTTTTTTTTACAGGCAAAAGAGCTGATTTTCTTGGGGCATGCCCCGCAAAGGGCCCTGTTCAGGGCTGGTAAGGTAAAAGAGCTTTTAAATTTATTAATTTAGAATAGGGTAGGGCATTTTTTTTATTTTGGGGGTCTTTGTTATTTTATTAGGGGGCTTAGAGTAGGTGTAATTAGTTTAAAATTGTTGTAATATTTTTCTTATGTTTGTAAATATTTTTTTATTTTTTGTAACTTAGTTCTTTTTTATTTTTTGTACTTTAGTTAGTTTATGTAATTGTAGTTATTTGTAGAAATTGTATTTAATTTATTTATTGATAGTGTAGTGTTAGGTTTTATTGTAGGTAATTGTAGGTATTTTATTTAATTAATTTATTGATAGGGTAGTGTTAGGTTTAATTATAACTTAGGTTAGGACTTATTTTACAGGTAATTTTGTTATTATTTTAACTAGGTAACTATTAAATAGTTCTTAACTATTTAATAGCTATTGTACCTAGTTAAAATAATTACCAAGTTGCCTGTAAAATAAATATTAATCCTAAAATAGCTACAATGTAATTATTATTTATATTGTAGCTATATTAGGATTTTTTTTTACAGGTAAGTATTTAGCTTTAAATAGGAATAATTTATTTAATAAGAGTTAATTAATTTCGTTAGATTAAAATTATATTTAACTTAGGGGGGTGTTAGTGTTAGGGTTAGACTTAGCTTTAGGGGTTAATACATTTATTAGAATAGCGGTGATCTCCGGTCGTCAGATTAGGGGTTAATAATTGAAGTTAGGTGTCGGCGATGTTAGGGAGGGCAGATTAGGGGTTAATACTATTTATGATAGGGTTAGTGAGGCGGATTAGGGGTTAATAACTTTATTATAGTAGCGCTCAGGTCCGCTCGGCAGATTAGGGGTTAATAAGTGTAGGCAGGTGTCGGCGACGTTGAGGGGGCAATTTGGGGTTAATAAATATAATATAGGGGTCGGCGGTGTTAGGGGCAGCAGATTAGGGGTACATAAGGATAACGTAGGTGGCAGCGCTTTGCGGTCGGCAGATTAGGGGTTAATTATTGTAAGTAGCTGGCGGCGACGTTGTGGGGGGCAGGTTAGGGGTTAATAAATATAATATAGGGGTCGGCGGTGTTAGGGGCAGCAGATTAGGGGTACATAGGGCTAATGTAAGTTGCGGCGGTTTATGGAGCAGCAGATTAGGGGTTAATAATAATATGCTGGGATCAGCGATAGCGGGGGCGGCAGATTAGGGGTTAATAAGTGTAAGGTTAGGGGTGTTTAGACTCGGGGTACATGTTAGAGTGTTAGGTGCAGACGTAGGAAGTGTTTGCCCATAGGAAACAATGGGGCTGCGTTAGGAGCTGAACGCTGCTTTTTTGCAGGTGTTAGGTTTTTTTTCAGCTCAAACAGCCCCATTATTTCCTATGGGAGAATCGTGCACGAGCACGTTTTTGAGGCTGGCCGCGTCCGTAAGCAACTCTGGTATCGAGAGTTGCATTTGCGGTAAAAATGCTCTACGCTCCTTTTTTGGAGCCTAACGCAGCATTTTTTGGGGCTCTCGATACCAGAGTTAATTTTATGGTGCGGCCAGAAAAAAGCCTGCGTAGCGTTAACAGCCCATCTACCGCCAAACTCCAAATCTAGGCCTTAAATTGTTTCGCAATTTTAGGTTTCTCACTGAATTTATTTACAAACAGCTTATCTGGGATCCCCTATGTTCAGAAATAGCAGACATATATGACTTTGGCGTTGCTTTCTGGTAATTAGAAGGCCGCTAAAAGCTGCTGCGCATCACACGTGTATTATGTCTAGCAGTGAAGGGGTTAATTAGGTAGTTTGTAGGGAGCTTGCAGGGTTAATTTTAGCTTTAGTGTAGAGATCAGCCTTCCACCTGACACATCAGACCCCCTGATCCCTCCCAAACAGCTCCCTTCCCTCCCCCACCCAACAATTGTCCCCGCCATCTTAAGTACTGGCAGAAAGTCTGCCAGTACTAAAATAAAAGGTTCTTAAATTTTTTTATTTTTTTTAGCATATTTACATATTCTGTGGTGTAGCATCCCCCCTTAGCCCCCAACCTCCCTGATCCCCCCAAAACAGCTCTCTAACCCTCCCCATCTGCCTTATTGGCGGCCATCTTGGGTACTGGCAGCTGTAGTTTTTTCTGTTTTTATTTTTTTTTCTGTAGTGTAGCTTTCCCCCCCCCCACAGACCAACCCCCACCACCTGCCACACCAGATATGAGTGGTGGCACGTGGCAAGTGGGCACAGTTTACACTGTCAGCCTGACACACACGCTGGCAGGCACGCAACTGCAATTAGATTACACAGGAAAAAAAAAAAAGCAGACTGATGTTCTAGCCCTAAAAATGGCTTTTTGGGGTGCTGTCTTTACAGCAGAGATCAGATGAGTCCTTCAGGACTGTAGTGGACACTGAATACACTAGCCTAGCTATCCATTTCCCTATTAAATCAGCAGCACCTACACTGTCCCTCCTCTCACTAAGAATGCAGCTTCCGAATGAATCTAAAATGGATGCTGTCCAGGAGGTGGGAGGGTCTGGGAGGGAGGGTCTGCTGCTGATTGGCTGGAATGTGTCTGCTGACTGTGAGTTACAGGGTTAAAGTTTACTCAATGATGATGAATAGGGGCGGATCGAACATCGCATATGTTCACCCGCAGCGGCGAACGCGAACAAGCTATGTTCGCAGGGAACTATTCACCGGCAAACTATTCGTGACATCACTATTTACGAATCTTGCGGGATAGGCTGTACTGCTCACTTTTTGGCCTAAAAAAAAAAAAAAACGTTTAAGTTAATTTGCGGTACGGCCAAAAAAGTGTGCGGTACAGCTGTACCTACAAGACTCGTAATAGCAGCGGTAGTGAAAAATCAGTGTTATGAGCCTTAATGCTGCTTTTTTACTCATAATGCAAAACTCGTAATCTAGCCAGATATTTTTTATCCTTGACAGAGTTAAAGAAGTTCTAGTTGTCATGACAACAGCAACCAAAAGATTACAAACAGAGGTTATATAAGTATAATAGTACACCCTACACAACCATATGTTTAAGCCTGTAAGCAATTGCTTTATATATTACTAAGCTGCACTTTTTGCTTGAAGTAGGTACTGAACAAACATTGATAGTGGAGTACACCTAGCGCCTACTAAATAAGACCTCTGGCTTTGATAATTTGACACCTAGTTGTCGAAATGGACCAGATGAAACTAATAAGATATACCAAAGCGCCAACTATACGAAGGCTGGGTCTGGACCTAATGCAATATTATCAAACAATTACAATAAACAATTTATTGAGTACACAAATAAGTTAAAAACATGGATCCATGTATAAACAATCAAATTTATACAACAATAATAGCTAAATGAATAGTTAAAACAAATAGTTATGTAACGGATATAGCATTTAAAATTGTGCAAACATTGCTCTTAAAAATATTCATAAAAAATTCCAAATTTAGTATAAGGCTTACAACATAAATTCAACTTTGTGTTTACCACATACACATACACAAATTTATACAGCAATAATAGCTAAATGAATGGTAAAAACAAATAGTTATGTAGCAGATATGGCATTTAAAATTGTGCAAACATTGCTCTTAAAAATATTCCTAAAAAATTCCAAATTAAGTATAAGGCTCACAACAAAAATTCAACTTTGTGTTTACTACATACACATAATAGGTGAAATATATTAGTCAGTTATATAATATTATCTGCAGAAAAACAAAAGAACAGAAAGGGCGCCTCCTAGTGTAGCCAATAAATGTGTGACTTGATATTGACTAATAATAGAATAATACTCACAGAGTATAACGGCAAAGGTAATGCCGAGGATAGCGGTCTGGGAACTCAGCAGTGTCCCAGTGAACTGTGCACCAACAAGGGCAGCTCCTCCTAAAAAACAAGGGTAAATTCGGTAGTCTGTGAAAGGTAATGAGAGAGGGCGACTCCTAGTGCAGACAGGTAAGATGTATGAACCCCCTTAGATGGATCCCAAATAGGTGGGTACTCACAATATATAGTGCACACGATAGTGCAAGTAACTCTTACTGGGAATATTATGGTGCCCCAGTACACATATCAGAAAGTCAAAGTTTTTTTCTCTGGTGAACGATGCAGGCAGCAGATCTAAAAATAGGAGACTCCAGATATAAAGTTTTAAAAAACCTTTATAAAAAAATAACAATAATATGCAGTAATAATAACAGATGTTACAAGTAAAATCAGTAAAAACTCGCTACGCGTTTCTCAGCATTAACCACGCCGTTTCCCCAGGCTAGTGATACTGATTACAAGCTGGAGACTCCTTTTAAACCACTGGGAAGCAATGATAAATAAGAAAACACCCTTTGTAACAGGTGATATGTGATCTGCTCTAATGCAAACATATGGTAATGATCTTTATACATTTTTCGCCAATTTGTTCAAAAACAATTTGTACAGACTTCATATTTATCTGGTGATCTTATAAGTGACACAAAAAGCAGAGTTAACTTGTTAGCAAATACAAAGTAATGAATGGTTAGTGTGCTTAGAACACCGCTATGTGCCAAATCTAAATAAGACAGATCAACAGTAATGTTAATACAAACAAATGTAAACAGAACCTTATGTTAATAGCGGGACCGGCTTAAATGACATACATTGAATAATTTGCGTATTAACATGTAACTATGTTTCCCCGATGCAAAATGATACAAAATATGCAAATATAAGTAGTCTAAGTGATCTAACTTAGAAGAAGTATTTTCTACGTTATGTATATCAAGCATAATACCAGAGTGCTGGTGTGTGACTTGTGAACCAATAGTAATTCTCTGAGCATAAAGAAGGGATGGGTGTGTGTGAGAAGTGAGCCAATAGTGTCTGCCCATATCAATTCAATACAGCAAACTAACGTCGGTTTTGGAAAAAATTGAACCTGAATAATAAATGTATATCAATGTGTAATGGAACAATTAAAAATAACAATAATAAAGAGAATGAATATGTATATATATGTAAATTGATATGTGAACAAAATTCATAAATATAGCTAAAGACGTTCACAATAAAGCTAGATTATATGTGATAAATAGTTAATAGAATGTGCAACATAGAAAGCCAAAGATAAAAAACACATTGACAAATAATATCTTAAAATGTAATTAGTAATATATTATATAACACTCTCATAGAAGGAGAGTAAATCACTGGAAGTTAAAAATAGAGTACGTAAAAATAAATGAAAGAATAATAAATGAATAATAAATATAAGAAGATTATATAAAAGTAAAGTAATGGAAAATAAATACGAAATGAACAATTTGTGATAAACTGTGTATCAATGTCATAGAAAGTAAATAATCATTATAGATTAAAAGCAATGAAGCTTAATATAGACGCAAATAATAGAACTATTTAAGGAGATAGTGTAATGGAACATTATGATGAAAAATAAATATAAAGTGATAACTTAAAACTAATGTGAAATGTAATAGAATAATAATACAAAAATAAACCAATAATAATAGGTTTCGCAATTGGTGTGAATGGATGTTGATAGGATTTGGCAGCTAATAATCTTAAGAACTGATAGTGCAAACAATAATTTGTGTCTAAAAATGATAACGAACGGAAAGTCAATCAAATGCTATAAGTGCATAACTATCCCCATATAATATATTGTAATAGGAAATAAGATATAAGAAAGAAATAAAACCAGGAAAAAATAAATAGAAAATCAAAGTGAAAATAAAATTGATAAATAGAAATAAAATTGATAATAATAAGACTAATACTGTAAAAATGAATATATGGGCCTCTAGCTATGAAGCCGTCTACTTAGCTGCATTCGCCGGCCAAATACGCTCGCCTAAGCTCATCTATCATCGCCGCCGCAGACCTGAATACGTTCACCAAAATCAATAAAAAAAAGCTGTCAAGAAGCCGCGCACCAAGTACGGAGTGATGAGCAGCGGACTGTTGTTAACTGACAGTCATCAATCTCGCTGCTCATCGGCTTCTTCGCAGCTTTCTTGCTATTCTGTCACTAAGCACCCACACTATACTATACAGTTTTACCCCCTAAACCGCCACTCCCGGAGCCCCCCGCACCTAAATAAAGTTATTACCCCCTAAAACGCCGCTCCTGGACCCTGCTGCAACTAAAATAAATGTATTAACCCCTAAATCGCCGCTCCCGGAGTCCACCGTCACCTATATTAAAGTTATTAACCCCTATCCTGCCCCCCACTACACCGCCGCTACCTACATTAAACTCATTAACCCCCTAAACGGCCGCTCCTGGACCCCGCCACAACTAAATTAAATGTTTAACCCCTAAACTGCCACTCCCAGACACCGCCACAACTAAATTAAATGTTTAACCCCTAAACTGCCGCTCCCGGACCCCGCCGCCACCTATATTAAACTTATTAACCCCTAAATCTAAGTCTAACACTAACACTAACGCCCCCCTAACCTTAATATTATTTTAATAAATTTAAATAAAACTTACTATTATTAACTAAATTATTCCTATTTAAAACTAAATACCTATAAAATAAACCCTAAGATAGCTACAATATAATTAATAAATACATTGTAGCTATTTTAGGCTTTATTTTTATTTTACAGGCAACTTTGTATTAACTAGGTACAATAGTTATTAAATAGTTATTAACTATTTAATAGCTACCTAGTTAAAATACTTACAAAATTACAAAAATAATTACAAAATTAAAGTTACAATTAAACATAACACTACACTATCAGTAAATAAATTAAATAAATTACCTACAATTACCTAAAATAAAATTAAATAAACTAAACTATAGTACAAAAAAAACCAAACACTAAATTACAGAAAATAAAAAATAATTACAAGAAGTTTAAATTAATTACACCTAATCCAAGCCCCCTAATAAAATAATAAAGCCCCCCAAAATAAAAAATGCCCTACCCTATTCTAAATTACCAAGTAACCAGCTCTTTTACCAGCTCTTAAAAGGGCTTTTTGCGGGGCATTGCCCCAAAGTAATCAGCTCTTTTATCTGTAAAAAAAAAATACAACCCCCCAACATTAAAACCCACCAAGCACATACCCCTAATCTAACCCACCCAGACCCCCCTTAAAAAAACCAAACGCTAACCCCCTGAAGATCATCCTACCTTGAGCCGTCTTCACCCAACCGGGTCGAAATCTTCATCCAAGGTGCGCAGAGGAGGTTCTTTGTCCAGTAGAAGTCTTCATCCAGGCGGCGTCTTCAATCTTCATCTATCCGGAGCAGAGCGGAACCATCTTCAAAGGAGGCGACGCGGAGCCATCCTCTTTAACCGACGACTGAACGACAAATGAAGGTTCCTTTAAGGGACGTCATCCAAGATGGCATCCCTCAAATTCCAATTGGCTGATTCTATCAGCCAATCGGAATTAAGGTAGGAAAAATCTGATTGAAGTTCAATCCGATTGGCTAATCCAATCAGCCAATCGGATTGAGCTTGCATTCTATTGGCTGTTACGATCAGCCAATAGAATGCAAGCTCAATCCGATTTGCTGATTGGATCAGCCAATCAGATTTTTCCTACCTTAATTCTGATTGGCTGATAGAATCCTATCAGCCAATCGGAATTCGAGGGACGCCATCTTGGATGATGTCCCTTAAAGGAACCTTCATTCGTCGTTCAGTCGTCAGTTGAAGAGGATGGCTCCGCGTCGGCTCCTTTGAAGATGGCTCCGCTCTGCTCCAGATGGATGAAGATTGAAGACGCCGCCTGGATGAAGACTTCTACCGGATGAAGGACCTCCTCTGCGCACCTTGGATGAAGATTTTGGCCCGGTTGGGTGAAGACGGCTCAAGGTAGGGAGATCTTCAGGGGGTTAGCGTTAGGTTTTTTAAGGGGGGTTTGGGTCAGTTAGATTAGGGGTATGTGGGTGGTGGGTTTTAATGTTGGGGGATTGTATTTTTTTTTAACAGGTAAAAAAGCTGGTTACTTTGGGGCAATGCCCCGCAAAAAGCCCTTTTAAGGGCTGGTAAAAGAGCTGGTTACTTGCTAATTTAGAATAGGGTAGGACATTTTTTTTATTTTGGGAGGCTTTTTTATTTTATTAGGGGGCTTAGATTAGCTGTAATTAGTTTAAACTTCTTGTAATTCTTTTTTATTTTCTGTAATTTAGTGTTTGATTTTTTTGTACTATAATTTAGGTTATTTCATTTAATTTTAGGTAATTGTAGGTAATTTATTTAATTTGCTTAATGATAGTGTAGTATTAGGTTTAATTGTAACTTAGGTTAGGATTTATTTTACAGGTAATTTTGTACTTATTTTAGCTAGGTAGTTATTTAATAGTTAATAACTATTTAATAACTATTGTACCTAGTTAAAATAAATACAAAGTTGCCTGTAAAATAAAAATAAATCCTAAAATAGCTACAATGTAATTATTAGTTATATTGTAGCTAACATACGGCTAGATTTAGAGTTCTGCGGCCAAAGGGGTGCGTGAGCTACGCATGCTTTTTTCCCCCCGCACCTTTTAAATACCGCTGGTATTTAGAGTTCACACAAGGGCTGCGTTAGGCTCCAAAAAGGGAGCGTAGAGCATATTTACCGCCACTGCAACTCTAAATTCCAGCGGTGCTTACGGACGCGGCCAGCTTCAAAAACGTGCTTGTGCACGATTCCCCCATAGAAAACAATGGGGCTATTTGAGCTGAAAAAAAACCTAACACCTGCAAAAAAAGCAGCGTTCAGCTCCTAATGCAGCCACATTGATTCCTATGGGGAAACACTTCCTAAGTCTGCACCTAACACCCTAACATGTACCCCGAGTCTAAACACCCCTAACCTTACACTTATTAACCCCTAATCTGCCGCCCCCGCTATCGCTGACCCCTGCATTTTATTATTAACCCCTAATCTGCCGCTCCGGACACCGCCGCAACCTACATTATACCTATGTACCCCTAATCTGCTGCCCCTAACACCGCTGACCCCTATATTATATTTATTAACCCCTAATATGCCGCCCCCTAATATCGCTGACCCATGCATATTATTATTAACCCCTAATCTGCTGCTCCGTACACCGCCGCAACCTACATTATACCTATGTACCCCTAATCTGCTGCCCCTAACCCCCGCCGACCCCTATATTATATTTATTAACCCCAAATCTGCCACCCCCAACGTCGCCTCCACCTACCTACAATTATTGACCCCTAATCTGCCAACCGGACCACACTGCTACTATAATAAATAGATTAACCCCTAAAGCTAAGTCTAACCCTAACACTAACACCCCCTAAGTTAAATATAATTTAAATCTAACTAAATAAATTAACTATTATTAAATAAATTATTCCTATTTAAATCTAAATACTTACCTGTAAAATAAACCCTAATATAGCTACAATATAAATAATAATTATATTGTAGCTATTTTAGGATTAATATTTATTTTACAGGCAACTTTGTATTTATTTTAACCAGGTACAATAGCTATTAAATAGTTAATAACTATTTAATAGTTACCTAGTTAAAATAATTACAACATTACCTGTAAAATAAATCCTAACCTAAGTTACAATTAAACCTAACACTACACTATCAATAAATTAATTAAATAAAATACCTACAATTATCTACAATTAAACCTAACACTACACTATCAATAAATTAATTAAATACAATACCTACAAATAAATACAATGAAATAAACTAACTAAAGTACAAAAAATAAAAAAGAACTAAGTTACAAAAAAATAAAAAAAATATTTACAAACATTAGAAAAATATTACAACAATTTTAAACTAATTACACCTACTCTAAGCCCCCTAATAAAATAACAAAGCCCCCCAAAATAAAAAGATGCCCTACCCTATTCTAAAATTAAAATAGAAAAGCTCTTTTACCTTACCAGCCCTGAAAAGGGCCCTTTGCGGGGCATGCCCCAAAGAATTCAGCTCTTTTGCCTGTAAAAAAAACATACAATACCCCCCCAACATTACAACCCACCACCCACATACCCCTAATCTAACCCAAACCCCCCTTAAATAAACCTAACACTAAGCCCCTGAAGATCTCCCTACCTTGTCTTCACCACACTGGGTCTCGATCTGTCCAGAAGAGCCTCCGAAATCTTCATCCAAGCCCAAGCAGGGGCTGAAGAGTGACGTCCATCCTCCGGCTGAAGTCTGGATCCAAGCGGCAAATGAAGAAGTCCATCTTCGGGAAGAAATCTTCATCCTATCCGGGCAGAAGAGGACATCCGGACCGGCAAACATCTTCATCCATGCCGCATCTTCTATGTTGTTCCATCGGATGATGAGCAGCTGATCTTGAAGACCTCCGGCGCGGATCCATCCTCTTCGTTCGACGTCCAACTGAAGAATGAAGGTTCCTTTAAGGGACGTCATCCAAGATGGCGTCCCTCAAATTCCGATTGGCTGATAGGATTCTATCAGCCAATCGGAATTAAGGTAGGAAAATTCTGATTGGCTGATGCAATCAGCCAATCAGATTCAAGTTCAATCCGATTGGCTGATTGGATCAGCCAATCACATTGAGCTCGCATTCTATTGGCTGATCGGAACAGCCAATAGAATGCGAGCTCAATCTGATTGGCTGATCCAATCAGCCAATCGGATTGAACTTGAATCTGATTGGCTGATTCCATCAGCCAATCAGAATTTTCCTACCTCAAATCCGATTGGCTGATAGAATCCTATCAGCCAATCGGAATTCGAGGGACGCCATCTTGGATGACGTCCCTTAAAGGAACCTTCATTCTTCAGTTGGACGTCGAACGAAGAGGATGGATCCGCGCCGGAGGTCTTCAAGCCCTTGCTTGGGCTTGGATGAAGATTTCGGAGGCTCTTCTGGACAGATCGGGACCCAGTGTGGTGAAGACAAGGTAGGGAGATCTTCAGGGGCTTAGTGTTAGGTTTATTTAAAGGGGGTTTGGGTTAGATTAGGGGTATGTGGGTGGTGGGTTGTAAATGTTGGGAGGGGGTATTGTATGTTTTTTTTTACAGGCAAAAGAGCTGAATTCTTTGGGGCATGCCACGCAAATGGCCCTTTTCAGGGCTGGTAAGGTAAAAGAGCTTTGAACTTTTTAATTTAGAATAGGGCATTTTTTTTATTTTGGGGGGCTTTGTTATTTTATTAGGGGGCTTAGAGTAGGTGTAATTAGTTTAAAATTGTTGTAATATTTTTCTAATGTTTGTAAATATTTTTTTATTTTTTGTAACTTAGTTCTTTTTTATTTTTTGTACTTTAGTTAGTTTATTTAATTGTATTTATTTGTAGGTATTGTATTTAATTAATTTATTGATAGTGTAGTGTTAGGTTTAATTGTAGATAATTGTAGGTATTTTATTTAATTAATTTATTGCTAGTGTAGTGTTAGGTTTAATTGTAACTTAGGTTAGGATTTATTTTACAGGTAATTTTGTAATTATTTTAACTAGGTAACTATTAAATAGTTATTAACTATTTAATAGCTATTGTACCTGGTTAAAATAATTACAAAGTTGCCTGTAAAATAAATATTAATCCTAAAATAGCTACAATATAATTATAATTTATATTGTAGCTATATTAGGGTTTATTTTACAGGTAAGTATTTAGCTTTAAATAGGAATAATTTATTTAATAAGAGTTAATTTATTTCGTTAGATTTAAATTATATTTAACTTAGGGGGTGTTAGGGTTAGACTTAGCTTTAGGGGTTAATACATTTATTAGAGTAGCGGTGAGATCCGGTCGGCAGATTAGGGGTTAATAAGTGTAGGTAGGTGGAGGCGACGTTGGGGGCGGCAGATTAGGGGTTAATGAATATAATATAGGGGTCGGCTGTGTTAGGGGCAGCAGATTAGGGGTACATAGGGATAATGTAGGTTGCGGCGGTGTACGGAGCGGCAGATTAGGGGTTAAAAAAATATGCAGGTGTCAGCGATAGCGGGGGTGGCAGATTAGGGGTTAATAAATATAATATAGGGGTCGGCGATGTTAGGGGCAGCAGATTAGGGGTACATAGGGATAACGTAGCTGGCGGCGGTGTACGGAGTGGCAGATTAGGGGTTAAAATTTTTTAATAGAGTGGCAGCGATGTGGGGGGGCCTCGGTTTAGGGGTACATAGGTAGTTTATGGGTGTTAGTGTACTTTAGAGCACAGTAGTTAAGAGCTTTATAAACCGGCGTTAGCCCAGAAATCACTTCTAACGCTCATTTCAGCCACGACTCTAAATACTGGCATTAGAAAGATCCCATTAAAAAGATAGGATACGCAAATGGCGTAGGGAGATCTGCGGTATGGAAAAGTTGCGGCTGCAAAGTGAGCGTTAGACCCTTTCCTGACTGACTCCAAATACCAGCGGGCGGTAAAAACCAGCGTTAGGAGCCTCTAACGCTGGTTTTGATGGCTACCGCCCAACTCTAAATCTAGGCCTTAGGGTTTATTTTAAAGGTAAGTATTTAGTTTTAAATAGGATTAATTTACGGCTAGATTTAGAGTTTTGATGGTAACGACCCGTGTAGCTAACGCTGGCTTTTTTCCCCCGCTCCTTTTAAATACCGCTGGTATTTAGAGTTCACAGAATGGCTGCGTTAGGCTCCAAAAAAGGAGCATAGAGCATAATTTACCGCCACTGCAACTCTCAATACCAGCGGTGCTTACAGATGCGGCCAGCTTCAAAAACGTGCTTGTGCACGATTCCCCCATAGGAAACAATGGGGCAGTTTGGGATGAAAAAAAACCTAACACCTGCAAAAAAGCAGCATTAAGCTCCTAACACAGCCCCATTGTTTCTTATGGGGAAACAGTTTCTAACACCCTAACATGTACCACGAGTCTAAACACCCCTAACCTTACACTTATCAACCCCTAATCTGCCGTCCCCACTATAACTGACACCTGCATATTTTTTTTTAACCCCTAATCTGCCGCTCCCTACACCGCCGCAACCTACATTATCCCTATGTACCCCTAATCTGCTGCCCATAACACCGCCGACCCCTATATTATATTTATTAACCCCTAATCTGCCCCCCACAACGTCGCCGCCAGCTACCTACAATAATTAACCCCTAATCTGCCGACCGGACCTCACCGCTACTATAATAAATGTATTAAACCCTAATCCGCCTCACTCCCGTCTCAATAACCGTACAGGGAGTGCAGAATTATTAGGCAAATGAGTATTTTGACCACATCATCATCTTTATGCATGTTGTCTTACTCCAAGCTGTATAGGCTCGAAAGCTTACTACCAATTAAGCATATTAGGTGATGTGCATCTCTGTAATGAGAAGGGGTGTGGTCTAATGACATCAAAACCCTATATCAGGTGTGCATAATTATTTGGCAACTTCCTTTCCTTTGGCAAAATGGGTAAAAAGAAGGACTTGACAGGCTCAGAAAAGTAAAAAATAGTGAGATATCTTGCAGAGGGATGCAGCACTCTTAAAATTGCAAAGCTTCTGAAGCGTGATCATCGAACAATCAAGCGTTTCATTCAAAATAGTCAACAGGGTCGCAAGAAGCGTGTGGAAAAACCAAGGCGCAAAATAACTGCCCATGAACTGAGAAAAGTCAAGCGTGCAGCTGCCAAGATGCCACTTGCCACCAGTTTGGCCATATTTCAGAGCTGCAACATCACTGGAGTGCCCAAAAGCACAAGGTGTGCAATACTCAGAGACATGGCCAAGGTAAGAAAGGCTGAAAGACGACCACCACTGAACAAGACACACAAGCTGAAACGTCAAGACTGGGCCAAGAAATATCTCAAGACTTATTTTTCTAAGGTTTTATGGACTGATGAAATGAGAGTGAGTCTTGATGGGCCAGATGGATGGGCCCGTGGCTGGATTGGTAAAGGGCAGAGAGCTCCAGTCCGACTCAGATGCCAGCAAGGTGGAGGTGGAGGTGGAGTATTGGTTTGGGCTGGTATCATTAAAGATGAGCTTGTGGGGCCTTTTCGGGTTGAGGATGGAGTCAAGCTCAACTCCCAGTCCTACTGCCAGTTTCTGGAAGACACCTTCTTCAAGCAGTGGTACAGGAAGAAGTCTGCATCCTTCAAGAAAAACATGATTTTCATGCAGGACAATGCTCCATCACACGCATCCAAGTACTCCACAGCGTGGCTGGCAAGAAAGGGTATAAAAGAAGAAAATCTAATGACATGGCCTCCTTGTTCACCTGATCTGAACCCCATTGAGAACCTGTGGTCCATCATCAAATGTGAGATTTACAAGGAGGGAAAACAGTACACCTCTCTGAACAGTGTCTGGGAGGCTGTGGTTGCTGCTGCACGCAATGTTGATGGTGAACAGATCAAAACACTGACAGAATCCATGGATGGCAGGCTTTTGAGTGTCCTTGCAAAGAAAGGTGGCTATATTGGTCACTGATTTGTTTTGTTTTGTTTTTGAATGTCAGAAATGTATATTTGTGAATGTTGAGATGTTATATTGGTTTCACTGGTAAAAATAAATAATTGAAATGGGTATATATTTGATTTTTTGTTAAGTTGCCTAATAATTATGCACAGTAATAGTCACCTGCACACACAGATATCCCCCTAAAATAGCTATAACTAAAAACAAACTAAAAACTACTTCCAAAACTATTCAGCTTTGATATTTATGAGTTTTTTTGGGTTCATTGAGAACATGGTTGTTGTTCAATAATAAAATTAATCCTCAAAAATACAACTTGCCTAATAATTCTGCACTCCCTGTATAATAAATAATATTAACCCCTAATCTGCCCTCCCTAACATCGCTGACACCTAACTTCAAGTATTAACCCCTAATCTGCCGACCGGACCTCACCGCTACTCTAATAAATTTATTAACCCCTAAAGCTAAGTCTAACCCTAACACCCCCCTAAATTAAATATAATTTAAATCTAACGAAATAAATTAACTCTTATTAAATAAATTATTCCTATTTAAAGCTAAATACTTACCTGTAAAATAAACCCTAATATAGCTACAATATAACAAATAATTATATTGTAGCTATTGTAGGATTAATATTTATTTTACAGGCAACTTTGTAATTATTTTAACCAGGTACAATAGCTATTAAATAGTTAATAACTATTTAATAGCTACCTAGTTAAAATAATTACAAAAGTACCTGTAAAATAAATCTTAACCTAAGTTACAATTAAACCTAACACTACACTATCAATAAATTAATTACATAAAATACCTACAAATAAATACAATTAAATAAATTAACTAAAGTACAAAAAATAAAAAAATAATTTACAAACATTAGAAAAAGATTACAACAATTTTAAGCTAATTACACCTACTCTAAGCCCCCTAATAAAATAACAAAGCCCCCCAAAATAAAAAATGCCCTACCCTATTCTAAAATGAAAATAGAAAAGCTCTTTTACTTTACCAGCCCTTAAAAGGGCCTTTTGCGGGGCATGCCCCAAAGAAAACAGCTCTTTTGCCTGTAAAAAATAACATACAATACCCCCCCCAACATTACAACCCACCACCCACATACCCCTAATCTAACCCAAACCCCCCTTAAATAAACCTAACACTAAGCCCCTGAAGATCATCATACCTTATCTTCACCACGCCGGGTATCACCGATCGGTCCAGGATCCGAAGTCTTCATCTAAGCCCAAGCAAGGGCTGAAGAGGTCCATGATCTGGCTGAAGTCTTGGCTTAAGCTGGGTGGTGGGTTGTAATGTTGGGGGGGTATTGTATGTTATTTTTTACAGGCAAAAGAACTGTTTTCTTTGGGGCATGCACCGCAAAAGGCCCTTTTAAGGGATGGTAAGGTAAAAGAGCTTTTCAATTTTAATTTTAGAATAGGGTAGGGCATTTTTTTATTTTGGGGGGCTTTGTTATTTTATTAGGGGGCTTAGAGTAGGTGTAATTAGCTTAAAATTGTAATCTTTTCTAATGTTGTTAAATTATTTTTTTATTTTTTGTAACTTAGTTCTTTTTTTATTTTTTGTACTTTAGTTAGTTTATTTTATTGTATTTATTTGTAGGTATTTTATGTAATTAATTTATTGATAGTGTGGTGTTAGGTTTAATTGTAATTTCGGTTAGGATTTATTTTACAGGTAATTTTGTAATTATTTTAACTAGGTAGCTATTAAATAGTTAATAACTATTTAATAGCTATTGTACCTGGTTAAAATAATTACAAAGTTGCCTGTAAAATAAATATTAATCCTAAAATAGCTACAATATAATTATAATTTATATTGTAGCTGTATTAGGGTTTATTTTACAGGTAAGTATTTAGCTTTAATTAGGAATAATTTATTTAATAAGAGTTAATTTATTTCGTAAGATAAAAATTATATTTAACTTAGGGGGGGTGTTAGTGTTAGGGTTAGACTTAGCTTTAGGGGTTTATAAATTTAATAGAGTAGTGGTGAGGTCCGGTCGGCAGATTAGGGGTTAATACTTGAAGTTAGGTATCAGTGATGTTAGGGAGGGCAGATTAGGGGTAAATACTATTTTTTAATAGGGTTAGTAAGGCAGATTAGGGGTTAATAACTTTATTACAGGGAGTGCAGAATTATTAGGCAAGTTGTATTTTTGAGGATTAATTTTATTATTGAACAACAACCATGTTCTCAATGAACCCAAAAAACTCATTAATATCAAAGCCGAATAGTTTTGGAAGTAGTTTTTAGTTTGTTTTTAGTTATAGCTATTTTAGGGGGATATCTGTGTGTGCAGGTGACTATTACTGTGCATAATTATTAGGCAACTTAACAAAAAACAAATATATACCCATTTCAATTATTTATTTTTACCAGTGAAACCAATATAACATCTCTACATTCACAAATATACATTTCTGACATTCAAAAACAAAACAAAAACAAATCATTGACCAATATAGCCACCTTTCTTTGCAAGGACACTCAAAAGCCTGCCATCCATGGATTCTGTCAGTGTTTTGATCTGTTCACCATCAACATTGCGTGCAGCAGCAACCACAGCCTCCCAGACACTGTTCAGAGAGGTGTACTGTTTTCTCTCCTTGTAAATCTCACATTTGATGATGGACCACAGGTTCTCAATGGGGTTCAGATCAGGTGAAGAAGGAGGCCATGCCATTAGATTTTCTTCTTTTATACCCTTTCTTGCCAGCCACGCTGTGGAGTACTTGGACGCGTGTGATGGAGCATTGTCCTGCATGAAAATCATGTTTTTCTTGAAGGATGCAGACTTCTTCCTGTACCACTGCTTGAAGAAGGTGTCTTCCAGAAACTGGCAGTAGGACTGGGAGTTGAGCTTGACTCCATCCTCAACCCGAAAAGGCCCCACAAGCTCATCTTTGATGATACCAGCCCAAACCAGTACTCCACCTCCACCTTGCTGGCGTCTGAGTCGAACTGGAGCTCTCTGCCCTTTACCAATCCAGCCACGGGCCCATCCATCTGGCCCATCAAGACTCACTCTCATTTTATCAGTCCATAAAACCTTAGAAAAATCAGTCTTGAGATATTTCTTGGCCCAGTCTTGACGTTTCAGCTTGTGTGTCTTGTTCAGTGGTGGTCGTCTTTCAGCCTTTCTTACCTTGGCCATGTCTCTGAGTATTGCACACCTTGTGCTTTTGGGCACTCCAGTGATGTTGCAGCTCTGAAATATGGCCAAACTGGTGGCAAGTGGCATCTTGGCAGCTGCACGCTTGACTTTTCTCAGTTCATGGGCAGTTATTTTGCGCCTTGGTTTTTCCACACGCTTCTTGCGAACCTGTTGACTATTTTGAATGAAACGCTTGATTGTTCGATGATCACGCTTAAGAAGCTTTGTAATTTTAAGAGTGCTGCATCCCTCTGCAAGATATCTCACTATTTTTGACTTTTCTGAGCCTGTCAAGTCCTTCTTTTGACCCATTTTGCCAAAGGAAAGGAAGTTGCCTAATAATTATGCACACCTGATATAGGGTGTTGATGTCATTAGACCACACCCCTTCTCATTACAGAGATGCACATCACCTAATATGCTTAATTGGTAGTAGGCTTTCGAGCCTATACAGCTTGGAGTAAGACAACATGCATAAAGAGGATGATGTGGTCAAAATACTCATTTGCCTAATAATTCTGCACTCCCTGTATAGTAGAGGTGAGGTCCGGTCGGCAGATTAGGGGTTAATAATTGTAGGTAAGGCAGCAGTGGTGTTAGAGGCAGCAGATCAGGGGTACATAGGGATAACGTAGGTGGCGGCGGTGTGCGGTTGGCAGATTAGGGGTTAAAAAAATGTAATAAAATGGCGGCTATGTGGGGGGACCTCGGTTTAGGGGTACATAGGTAGTTTATGGGTGTTAGTGTACTTTAAAGCACAGTAGTTAAGAGGTTTATTAACCGGCGTTAGCCCAGAAAGCTCTTAACTCCTGGCTTTTCTCTGCGGCTGGAGTTTTGTCGTTAGATTTCTAACGCTCACTTCAGCTAAGACTCTAAATACCGGCGTTAGAAAGATCCCATTGAAAAGATAGGATACGCAAATGGCGTAGGGGGATCTGCGGTATGGAAAAGTTGCGGCTGGAAAGTGAGCATTAGACCCTTACTTACACGATTCTAAATACCAGTGGTAGCCCAAAACCAGCGTTAGGAGCCTCTAACGCTGGTTTTGACGGCTAACGCCAAACTCTAAATCTAGGCATAAGTTAATACAAGTAATATTATTTAGATTTATTAAAATAATATTTACGTTAGGGGGGGTTAGTGTTAGACTTAGGTTTAGGGGTTAATAATTTTAATATAGGTGGCGGCGGTATGGGGGGGCAGGGTAGGGGTTAATAATTTTAATATAGGTGGCGGCGGTATAGGGGGGGCAGGATAGGGGTTAATAATTTTAATATAGGTGGCAGCAGTATAGGGGGGCAGATAGGGGTTAATAATTTTAATATAGGTGGTGGCGGGGTCCGGGAGTGGCGGTTTAGGGGTTAAACAATTTATTTAGTTGTGGCGGGGTCTGGGATTCACAGGATAGGGGTTAATAAGTTTATGTGGGTGGCGGCGGTATAGGGGGCGGCAGATTAGGGGTTAATATGTATAATGTAGGTGGCGCCTGGGTCAGGGAGTGGCGGTTTAGGGGTTAACATGTTTAATATAGTTGCGGTGGGGTCCGGGAGCGGCGGTTTAGGGGGTAATAAATGTATTTAGTTGCGGCGATGTAGGGGGGAACAGATTAGGGGTGTTTAGACTCGGGATACATGTTAGGGTGTGAGGTGCAGACGTTTCCCATAGGAATCAATGGGATATTAGGCAGCAGCGAACATGAGCTTTTGCTATGGTCAGACTCCCATTGATTCCTATGGGATCCGCCGCCTCCAGGGCGGTGGATTGAAATCCAGGTACGCTGGCCCGGAATAGTGGCGAGCGTACCTGGTAGTACTTTGATAACTACCAAAAGTAGTCAGATTGTGCCGAACTTACGTTCAGAACATCTGTAGTGACGTAACCATCGATCTGTGTCAGACTGAGTCCGGCGGATCGAAGCTTACGTCACTATATTCTACTTTTGCCGGGCAGTAGGGGTTGATAACTAAGGCGAATCAGCCTCGCCACAAATACGCTGCGGAATTCCAGCGTATTTGCGATTGACGGCTTGATAACTATCGGCCATGATGTATAAATGTAAATACTATACTATGTGATCTAGTAATATGAATGAAAAAATATGAGAAATGAATATGATATAGAATAGAAGTTTTTTTTTTTATAAAAAATGAATTAAATGTGTGCTATATATTCTAAATGCAACAAAATAAATATAGATACTCTACTATGTGATAGAATGTGAGGAATAAATATGCTATAAAGGTTTAAAAGATTAATTAAATGTGTGCAATATGTTCAGAATGCAACAAAGTACATGGTATTAATATATATAAATGATTATTATATTCAGCTGAATATAAAAAATCATTATACACTAAACTAATGTTAGGAATACACAATATGTATGTAAGTAATTATACACATATTCTATAGTGATGAGTTCTTTATATGTATTTTGCGTGAAAAGATTTTAAAAATAGTGTAGTGATAAAATATCCTTATATGCATGGGAACTCTCTATACATACAAGAGTAGATATTGTAATATAAAATATATATGTACCAATATAATATAGTGTGATATTAAACATTAGATTCCCGTATAATAATAAACATATATGTGCTAAAATAATATAGTGTGATGTGAAACATAAAAAATACAAAATATGATTCATAATATAATATGAAACATAAAAGACATGGATAATAAATTATAAAAAGGCCGCAGTGTCTATAACTTCATTTAAACCATCAGGGACCAAAATCTATATATCCAGTATGTTTCTCGCTGACGGAGCCTGGACATTCTATTTTGTGAGTTTATGAAAGGGATACTTTCTAATGGTGTAATTTTCATTACACATTTATTAGTATCATGTACTGTAGTGTGATGTTTAGAGGTGCTATATTTATCTGAACCTCTCAAGATATATCTAAGATGTTCTGACCATCTCTGTCAAACTTTCCTGCAGGTACGACCTATATATTGAAGGCCACATAAACACGTAATGCAGTATACTATATAGGTGGAATTACAAGTCATTGTTTGTTTCAATTCAAATGTTTCCCCTGTACTATGTGATGTGATAGTTGTGGCACCATTAGTGATGTATTTGCACATATGGCATCTGCTATTGTTGCATCTATATGTTCCCATTTGGGATTTTTCAAAATGAGTAAAATAAGGTCTAGAGCTGGTTTTCCTAAGAGATATACCTTGTTTACTCATCACTACCTTACTAGGTGCCAATTTTTCTTTCAGGGTGGGTGCCCATCTGAAGGTACCACTTGGATGTGTTGCAAAAATTTGGTTAAAAATAGGATCCCTTCTAAGTAGAGTCCAATATTTTGAAAGTATCCTCTTTATTTCTCGATAATTATTGTTATATCTCATAATAAATGTAGTCTCATATTTAGAGTCACAATTTTCACTTTTTTGGGCTGAAAAAGGTCTGCTACTGAGAGAGCGTGCTTTAAAAAAAAACGGATTTGATTAGTGCATTTGGGTAATGTTTCTCTTTAAATCTATTTATGAGAATCTGACTTTGTGTGTCGTATGTAGTCAAATCCGTACAATTTCTATGAATATGTCTAAATTGACTGTACGGAATGTTTAATTTCCAACTTGAGTAGTGATTACTGTAGAAATCTATAAAATTGTTGCTATCTACTGCTTGAAAAAAGTACAGGATTGAATATGATTATTATCATCCCACATTAAAGTAACATCTAAAAAATCTATATGTTCTTCTTGTAAATTTCATGTAAAATGAATGCCCATATCACTCATATTAAAGGGACAGTCTAGTATAAATTAAACTTTCATTATTCCGATAGGACTTTTAATTTAATCAACTTTCCAATTCACTTTTATCATCAAATTTGCTTTTTTTCTCTTGGTATTCTTAGTTTAAAGGTAGGCTCATATGCTAATTTCTAAGCCTTTGAGGGCTGCCTCTTATCACATGCTTTTAAAATCTCTTTTCAACACAAAGAGACAGAAAGTACACGTGGGCCATATAGATAACACTGTGTTCATGCACAGGGGGTTATTTAAGATTTAGCACAAAACAATGCTAAATTTAAGACAATAGATAATAAACAGTCACAGTCATGTGATCAGGGGGCTGGAAGAAGGTTCCTAAATAAAAGGTAATCACAGAGGTAAAAAGTGTATTAATATAACTGTGTTGGTTATGCAAAACTGGGGAATGGGTAATGAAGGGATTATCTATCTTTTAACCCCTTAACGACCGAGGACGTGCAGGGTACGTCCTCAAAAAAAAGGCAGTTAATGCCTGAGAACGTACCCTGCACGTCCTCGGTGTGGAAAGCAGCTGGAAGCGATCCTGCTCGCTTCCAGCTGCTTTCCGGTTATTGCAGTGATGCCTCGATATGGAGGCATCCTGCAATAACCCCCCTTGGCCATCCGATGCAGAGAGAGCCACTCTGTGGCCCTCTCTGCACCGGACATCGATGGCCGGTATCGTTGGTGGGTGGGAGCTTACGTGGGAGGCGGGTGGCGGCCATCGGTGCGCTATGTGGAGTGGAGGGGGGCGGGATCGGGGGGGCGGGAGCTACGGGGGCGCGCACGGGAGCGCGCGCGTGCACGGGGGTGGTGGGGGGGGCGCGTGCACGGGGCGGGAGCGGGTGGGAACCGCTACACTACAGAAAAAAAAAGTTAAAAAGTAAAAAAAAAAAAAACTTAAATGCAATCTAAGGGTTTTGGAAGGGGTTGGGGGTTGGTCTCGGTGGGGGGGGAAAGCTACACTACAGAAAAGGGAATTTAAAAAAAAAAAAGGCTCATTTTGTTACAAAACTGGGTACTGGCAGACAGCTGCCAGTACCCAAGATGGCGCCCATTATTGCAGAGGGGAAGGGTTAGAGAGCAGTATGGTGGGGGATCAGTGAGGTTGGGGTCTAAGGGGGGATCCTACACATCAGCATATGTAAATATGCTTTTTTTTTTTTTTAAAAAAGGGCCAAATACCTTTTATTTTAGTACTGGCAGAGTTTCTGCCAGTACTTAAGATGGCGGGGACAATTGTGGGGTGGGGGAGGGAAGAGAGCTGTTTGGGAGGGATCAGGGGGTCTGATGTTTCAGGTGGGAGGCTGAGCTCTACACTAAAGCTAAAATTAACCCTGCAAGCTCCCTACAAGCTACATAATTAACCCCTTCACTGCTAGCCATAATACACGTGTGATGCGCAGCGGCATTTAGAGGCCTTCTAATTACCAAAAAGCAATGCCAAAGCCATATATGTCTGCTATTTCTGAACAAAGGGGATCCCAGAGAAGCATTTACAACCATTTGTGCCATAATTGCAGAAGGTGTTTGTAAATAATTTCAGTGAGAAACCTAAAATTGAGAAAAAATTAACGTTTCTTTTAATTTGATCGCATTTAGCGGTGAAATGGTGGCATGAAATATACCAAAATTGGCCTAGATCAATACTTGGGGTTGTCTACTACACTACACTAAAGCTAAAACTACCCCAAAAAGCTCCCTACATGCTCCCTAATTAACCCCTTCACTGCTGGGCATAATACACGTGTGGTGCGCAGTGGCATTTAGCGGCCTTCTAATTACCAAAAAGCAACACCAAAGTCATATATGTCTGCTATTTCTGAACAAAGGGGATCCCAGAGAAGAATTTACAACCATTTATGCCATAATTGCACAAGCTGTTTGTAAATAATTTAAGTTAGAAACCAAAAGTTTGTGAAAAAATTTGTGAAAAGTGAACAATTTTTTCTATTTGATTGCATTTGGCGGTGAAATGGTGGCATGAAATATACCAAAATGGGCCTAGATCAATACTTTGGGTTGTCTACTAAAAAAAAATATATACATGTCAATGGATATTCAGAGATTCCTGAAAGATATCAGTGCTCTAATGTAACTATCGCTAATTTTGAAAAGAAATGGTTTGGAAATAGCAAAGTGCTACTTGTATTTATGGCCCTATAGTTTACAAAAAAAGCAAAGAACATGTAAACATTGGGTATTTCTAAACTCAGGACAAAATTTAGAAACTATTTAGCATGGGTGTTTTTTGGTGGTTGTAGATGTGTAACAGATTTTGGGGGTCAAAGTTAGAAAAAGTGTGTTTTTTTCCATTTTTTCCTCATATTTTATAATTTTTTTTAGAGTAAATTATAAGATATGATGAAAATAATGGTATCTTTAGAAAGTCCATTTAATGGCGAGAAAAACGGTATATAATATGTGTGGGTACAGTAAATGAGTAAGAGGAAAATTACAGCTAAACACAAACACCTCAAAAATGTAAAAATAGCCTTGGTCCCAAACGGACAGAAAATGGAAAAGTGATGTGGTCATTAAGGGGTTAAAACAATAACAATTCTATGGTAGACTCTCCTTTTAATCTCATGTTGAAAGTTTTTAAGGGATTCTGAAGTACCCTTCCAAATAAATAACAGATCAATATAACGGCCATAGAAGACCAGATTTGACTCCCATCGTCTATTATAAATATATCTGTTCTCAAAAGAACCCATAAATAAGTTAGTAAAACTGGGAGCAAATCTGATCCCAATGGCCGTCCCCTTAATTTGTATATAAAAGTTATCAAGAAACTGGAAATAGTTATGAGTCAAAATGAAACCAATTAATTCCAGCAAATAGTCCTTTTGTTTTGCCGACATGAGAGGGTCTTCACTTAAAAAACTATCTATTGAGTTGAGACCTATGTTATGTGTGATGTTCGAATATAACAAATTCACATCACAAGAAATCCTGTAATAATGATCACCTTTTTCTATATTAGAAAGCTTAAACAAAAGATCTGTGGTGTCTTTAATGTATGATTGTAGTTGTATGACGTATCTTTGAAGGTAGAAATATATATACGCAGATAAGTTATTGGTTAAACTGTCCATCCCTGCAATAATGGGTCTACGAGGGGGATTCAACACAATCTTGTGGATATTGGGAATATTTGGATTTCTAGGCATCAAAAAACCTTTTTCTTTATTATTGAGAATGCCATTACTGTGACCATAAGAAATCAATGTATTAGGGGGGCAGAGCCAGAGGTTGAAGCGACAGGACGTGTTTTGTTAGAGCTCCTCACTTTATTTCCTATTTCATGGGCTAATTCATCACTTTGCTGAAAGTTGGTGTATGGCAACATTACTAAAGTCATTTAGGAGGATGCTCTTCTCATTTTGTTCTGCCTGTGCTCTTCAACACTAATTAATCAGCACTGGGAGGACTCCTGCGTAGTACGGCCTAAGTGAGTAACGTGGAGACTGAAGCCTAGTAGAATTTGTACTAATTTTATTACTACTTCCTTGTTTCAATATGGACACTATCGAACAAGAACTTCATGCCCTTCTCGCAGAATTTGAAGTGGCAATGCTCTAGCATATCAACTATGTTTTTCGAACACCACAGTCAGAGGAGGGATGTTACTCAGTTGTCGGACAGCTGGATCCGGTGGTGCCGGTACCTGAAGTACATCAAGTGCGGACTGTTCAGACTACCGAGTTCGCGTGGGCAGATCTTACCTCACAGAGTGAGTTACAGGACAGCACAGCCACTTCACTTAACAAGCTGAGCCTGAAAGAGATGGATTCAAGCTATTTGGCTACGCCTCAGCAATTGATGGTTTGGACGACTCCTAATATGGAGATAGTTAAGCTCATATCAATACCAACGAGACTCGTCACATTGATCACACTGATAGTGAGATCTGATGCCTTTGCCATCCTACATGAAGTACATTCCCAAGTCCTACTACCTGGTGGTGAGATCATGACCATATTAGAAGGAAACAAGATGGGCATTGGATAGGCACCTTTTTAGGAACTTGAGCGGTAAGATTGAGAACCTAAGTGATACAGCTCAATAAAATTACTTTCTCCAATCAATATTCCATCATTTGGAGACTTGTTTAAGTGACTGTTCTATACTTTTTACACACTGCTAACAATAAGTACTAACTGATAGTAGACTTTATTTATCGAGAAACAGGTTATATCTTTGTACTCCTCTGTATTTGAATATGTTCTCAAATACACTCTTTTTTGGAAACGATATTATCACTACTAATGACTGCATAGTAAATAGAGGAAATTATATATATTCACTTACTCAACAGTTCAAGATAGTTGATTTATGAATATTTACTCACAAAATAGAATGTCCAGGCTCCGTCAGTGGGAAACATACTGGATATATAGAGTTGGGTCTTTATTCCCTGATGGTTTAAATGAAGTTATAGACACTGCTGCCTTTTTATAATTTATTATCCATATCTTTTATGTTTCATATTATATTATGAATCAGATTTTGTATTTTTTATGTTTCACATCACACTATATTATTTTAGCACATATATGTTTATTATTATACGGGAATCTCCTGTTTAATATCACACTATATTATATTGGTACATATATATTTTATATTACAATATCTACTCTTGTATGTATAGAGAGTCCCCATGCATATAAGGATATTTTATCACTACACTATTTTTAAAAACTTTTCACGCAAAATACATATAAAGAACTCATCCCTATAGAATATGTATATAATTACTTATATACATATTGTGTATTCCTAACATTAGTTTAGTGTATAATGATTTTTTTATATTCAGCTGAATATAATAATAATTTATATATATCAATATCACATACTTTGTTGCATTCTGAAAATATTGCACATATTTAATTCATCTTTTTAAACTTTATAGCATATTTATTCCTCACATTCTATTACTTATATCATTAGATCACATAGTAGAGTATCTATATTTATTTTGTTGCATTTAGAATATATAGCACACATTTAATTAATTCTTTATAAAAAAACTTCTATTCTATACCATATTCATTTCTCATATTTTTTCATTCATATTACTAGATCACATAGTATAGTATTTACATTTATACATCATATATTCATTTTTACAGTATTAGTCTTATTATTATCAATTTTATTTCTATTTATCAATTTTATTTTCACTTTGATTTTCTATTTATTTTTTCCTGGTTTTATTTCTTTCTTATATCTTATTTCCTATTACAATATATAATATGGGGATAGTTATGCACTTATAGCATTTGATTGACTTTCCGTTCGTTATCATTATTAGATACAAATTATTGTTTGCACTATCAGTTCTTAAGATTATTAGCTGCCAAATCCTATCAACATCCCTTCACACCAATTGCGAAACCTATTATTATTGGTTTATTTTTGTATTATTATTCCATTACATTTCACATTAGTTTTAGTTATCACTTTATATTTATTTTTCAGCATAATGTTCCATTACACTATCTCCTTAAATAGTTCTATTATTTGCGTCTATATTCAGCTTCATTGCTTTTAATCTATAATGATTATGTACTTTCTATGACATATATACACAGTTTATCACAAATTGTTCATTTCGTATTTATTTTCCATTACTTTACTTTTATATAATCTTCTTATATTTATTATTCATTTATTATTCTTTCATTTATTTTTACTTACTCTATTTTTAACTTCCAGTGATTTACTCTCCTTCTATGAGAGTGTTATATAATATATTACTAATTACATTTTACGATATTATTCGTCAATGAGTTTTTTATCTTTGGCTTTCTATTTTGCACATTCTATTAACTATTTATCACATATAATCTAGCTTTATTGTGAACGTCTTTAGATATATTTATGAATTTCGTTCATATATCAATTTACATATATATACATATTTATTCTCTTTATTATTGTTATTTTTAATTGTTCCATTACACATTGATATACATTTATTATTCAGGTTAAATTTTTTCTAAAACCAACGTTAGTTTGTTGTATTGAATTGATATGGGCAGACACTATTGGCTCATTTCTCAGACACACCCATCCCTTCTTTATGCTCAGAGAATTACTATTGGTTCACAAGTCACACACCCACACTCTGGTATTATGCTTGATATACATAACGGAGAAAATACTTCTTCTAAGTTAGATCACTTAGACTACTTATATTTGAATATTTTGTATCGTTTTGCATTGGGGAAACATAGTTACATGTTAATACGCAAATTATTCAATGTATGTAATTTAAGCCGGTCCCGCTATTAACATCAGGTTCTGTTTACATTTGTTTGTATTAACAATACTGTTTATCTGTCTTATTAAGATTTGGCACATAGCGGTGTTCTAAGCACACTAACCATTCATTACTTTGTATTTGCTAACAAGATAACTCTGCTTTTTGTGTCACTTATAAGATCACCAGATAAATATGAAGTCTGTACTAATTGTTTTTGAACAAATTTGGCGAAAAATGTATAAAGATCATTACCATATGTTTGCATTAGAGCAGATCACATAGTGGAGACAAAAAAGAAAGGGAGCGCCTAATGGCATAATATCGCCAAACACAGGAAAAAAAAACAAATGGATCAAGGAACGTTGAAATGTTACTCACAAACAAGTTGGCACTACAGACTAGTGCATGCGAGCAGGCTGGCCTTTAACAGCAGCCAGTACGCTGACGGGAGTCTGCGGAGAAGCCGGGCCGTGCTATACCAGGTAGCCGCACAAGGAATGATGTCTCAGTGTAAGGTGACTTCCGGTTCAATCAGCATGTTGAGGTCTGGTAATGTACCTAGCGGGTCACAGCAACCATCAGCTGTTTGGAGGTATTGAAGCAAGAACTCAACCTTTTGGGATGGTTGGTATTAGATCCAATAAATTACGCCAAAAGTATAAAATCTGATAGCACAGACAGAATCAGATGTGTTGTATTTAAAAGAAGATATTTATTTGAGCACTACAACGCATTTCTCTGCCTTAGAGCTGTTTGCCGTTTCATCAGGTAGTATATAAGGTTAAAACTCCATGAGTGCTTTTTAAACCCACAAGTAAGACAGGATTGGTCTGAACTTCCACCAAAAAGTTAACAAACACATCTGCTTGCATAATAATAAGGACACTTTTTATTTTCAAAGAAAGGGAACAGCCATGGGATCCAATGTCGCCCCTACATATGCCAACATATTTATGATTAATTTTGAAGAGTTATTTGTTTATGAACATAATTTATTTAAACAATATGGAGCCACTTGGTGGCGTTTCATCGATGATGTGTTTGGCATCTGGTATGGCGACATTGGATCCCTAATGGCATTTGTGGGTGACCTTAACTGTTCAGTTAATGTAAGATTCTGTTATGATTTTCTGAAGCAGGATCGCAACTGCCGAATCTGTTACTTTTATATGTATCACTCTAATCAACAGACTATTGTATTAGCATAGGCTGTGTTTTTTCAGAGTGAGATTTTATCAAAATGACTCGTTGGTCAAATCCAGGGATAAAGTAATAAATGAATATAGCAAGTACTATTCATTAAAGATATTATTTGTTTAAGTCCCACTGTAATAGGCAAACAAATGGTATCGAACTCTCACTGAATAATCCTGTGTTTGTCTGTAACGTCTTGTGAAGAGCAGCTGCTGACAGGCTACAGTGTAACTTGGGAGAGGAGCAGTGTAACTTGAAGGCGCAGGTAGAGGCGTGACTGATTGCAGGGGGATTCCCTTTCGGTGATGTCACACTAGCAGCGTAGAGCTGTAACGGAGCCGGTATTTCAAGTAAGTTATCTCCGGTTTCAAAGATAGTTGCAGGTATGCAGATAAATAAGCAAAACTGTGTAAGATGAGCGTAAGATGGAAATAAACTCACTTAATAGTTGCGGTGAAAGTTCCGATATTTCCCAGGTTGAAAGTAACTTGCAGAGTGGATATCCTCAGATTAGATGGCAGAAGTACTGCAGCTAGCAGGCAGTGAAACTGAATGGATACTGAGTGAACAATTAGGCAAGTTTGTAGAAATATAGCAACCCAGGCTATATACGAAGAAGCAGAACAGTAATAATCCCGATAGAAGTTGTATTTGTAATCCAAATGTTTGGTTATAATCGGTTATCAATTTATATGAGCAAAAGGTTCTCTTTTAAGAATAGAGCAAACAGCTTAGCTGTACTGAACACAATAACTAAGCACTTGTTTGGGGTGGAGACATGACTTAAATACAGGTGTGTGTAGGTGAGCTGCTGTAGCAAGGAAAACCAGGAATGGAATCCTTACAGTACCCCCCCTTCAAGGAAGCCGTCCACGGCTGCATGTTTAGGTCTCTGTGGGAAACGTCTATGGAAACGTGCAACCAACCTCGTAGCATTTATGTGATTATGAGGTTCCCAGGAGTCCTCATCTGCAGAAAAACCTTTCCATCTGACTAGATACTGAAGTACTCCATTAGAATATCTTGAATCCAGAAGATCTTGCACTTCATAGACATTACTGTCCAGGCTTACAGGATCAGGAGGAAGAAGGGGTATAAAAGGGACCGGGCCAACATAAGGTTTGAGTAATTAGACGTGGAATGTGGGGTGGATTCCTAATGAATCAGGCAGGTCCAAAGTAACAGCATTCTTATTTATGATACATGTAATTTTGAACGGTCCGATGAATAGACTGGCCAACTTTTTCTTGGGAAGATGTAATTTGATGTTCTTTGTAGATAACCATACGAAATCTCCTATAACATACTTTGGAGCGGGTCTTCGTCGTAGATCATAGTATTTTTTCTGGGAAGCTTGTGCTAGCTGTATATTGGTGCGTATATGTTGGAAGTTTTCGGCTAACCGTTGTATTAATTCATCAACAGAAGGTCTATATTCTGAGGAGGAATGTTGAATGCTAAATCTAGGGTTAAATCCAAAAAATGAGAGTATTTGGTGGTACTATTGATAGTGTTATTGTATGAAAACTCGGCCATAGCAAGGAAGAATGACCATTTATTTTGATGGTAAGAACAGTAACAACGTAGATATTGTTCGAGCCATTGATTTAGCCTTTCAGTTTGTCCGTTCGTCTGAGGGTGAAAGGCTGTACTCAAACGTTGTTCTATTTGGAGAGACTTAGTGAGTGCTTTCCAGAACTTTGAAGTGAACTGACTACCTCTGTCAGTGGTTATAACAGTTGGTAAGCCATGATATCGTACTACGTGGTTTAAGAACAAATGGGCTGTTTCTGCAGAAGTAGGCAACTTATGGTAAGGAATAAAATGAGCCATTTTAGTGAAGTGATCTGTTACCACTAGAATGGTTGTGAGTCCAGAACTTGGTGGTAAGTCTACTATGAAATCCATACCTAAATGAGCCCAAGGTGAAGTGGGGACTTCCAAAGGCAAAAGATGACCGTATGGAGGTTGTCTCTCAGGTTTGGAAACTATACAACTGTTACATTGCTGAAGGTATTCTTTGATAGTTCTTTCCATAGATGGCCACCAATACATTCTGGTTATGAGCTCTTTGGTGCGTCTGATTCCTGCATGACCTAGTAATGGAGGGTCATGGTGTTCCTTAATAATCTGTGCTCTAAGTTTTTCTGGAATATATAAATTAGAGCCATGGTAATAAAAGCCATCTTTCTTAACCAAAGAGTTCAATGGTGTATGTTTGTCAGAACAAAAGGCAGCTTCATAGTCTTGAACTGAGATTGGAAGTAAAGCGAGGAATCTTGAGGGTGGCAAAATACAGCTAGGTGCCACTTGTTGAATGGGTCTTTGGTCTCTACGAGACAGGGCATCAGCTTTTCCGTTCTTTGATCCTGGTCTGTACATGATTTGAAAATCAAAACGACTAAAACAGAGACTCCATCTAACCTGTCTGGCAGATAACGTTTTGTTGTTTTGTAGGAATTCAAGGTTTCTGTGGTCAGTATAAATAATGATAGGACTGGAGGTATTTTCCAAAAGGTGTCTCCAAAATTCCAGTGCTCTTTTAATAGCCAATAATTCTTTATCTCCTATGGAGTAATTCATCTCTGCTGTAGACATAATCTTGGAATAGAACCCAATAGGGAATAGAGGGTCTTTAATCGTTTTGCGTTGTGAGAGGACTGCACCAAGTGCATAGTCAGAAGAATCGACTTCTAAAACGTACTGAAGGTCTGGATCAGGGTACTTTAGAATAGGAGCGGAGGAAAAAGCTTGCTTTAGAAAACTGAAAGCAACATCAGCTTCTTTTGTCCAACAGAAGGTAGAATTAGGACTGGTAAGGTTAGTAAGTGGCTTGGAAATTCTAGAAAAGTTGCGAATGAATTTCCTATAATAATTACTGAATCCTAGGAATTTTTGAAGGTCCTTTCTAGTGAGAGGAGTAGGCCAAGATTTTACTGCATCAACTTTGCCCTCTTGCATCTGAATGCCCTCGGGGCTGATGGAATAACCTAGGAAATCTATAGTCCTAGTGTGAAAAATACATTTTTCCAATTTGGCGTAAAGACGGTGGACCTGAAGTCGTGACAGAACCCAACTAACATGTTTTATGTGGTCAGTTGTATTAGAGGAATAAATTAAGATGTCATCTAGGTAAACTATGACACAGATATCGAGTAGATCATGGAAGATATCATTTACAAAAAACTGGAAAGTAGCAGGTGCGTTGGTGAGGCCGAAAGGCATAACCAAGTATTCGTACAACCCATATCTGGTTCTGAAGGCAGTGAGCCATTCATCACCCTCTCGGATGCGTACTAAATTATATGCTCCCCTTAGATCCAGTTTAGTGTATATAGTAGCATGTCGTAATCTCTCAATGAGCTCTGGAATCAGTGGGAGTGGATATCGGTTTTTAATGGTGATCTTGTTTAGTTGTCTGAAATCGATGATAGGACGTAAGGACTGATCCTTGTTACGGACAAAAAACATCCCAGCACCTGCAGGAGAGACAGATGGCCGAATAAAACCTTTCTTCAAGTTCTCATCCAAATAAGTTTTAAGGTAGTCTAACTCGGATTTTTTTCAGGGTAGTAACTGAGAGTGGGATAGTGTGGTGTGTAATAGGTCCAGAGGCAATCTCTGAGCTATCAACAACACGAAGTGAAATTGGAGACAATTTTTTTATCAGAGGTATTTTATTTTCAGATACTAGAGAGCTGTCGATGTAGTTCCCCTGAGCTCCAGTGTCCACGATGGCTGGGATGTTCATCTGCTTACTTGCCCACTGTAATGACAAAAGTAAAGAACAGTGAAGAGGTTTGTTACGTACTATCTGAGAGATAAAGTCAGTGTGGCACTTACTGTTCTTTTTCTGAGGTATAACAGGGCAATCCTTGACACTATGGGAAGCAGCACCACAGTACATACACAGGCCCCTGGTCTTCCTTCTTATCCGTTCCTCTGGAGAAATGGGACCCCTGAAGATGTTAATGTCCATGGCTTCAGCTCCGCCAGAACTAGGACTGTTAGGCCTGCGAATAGGTATACCAGGAGTGGAGACCTTTTTGTACCCCTGATCAGAGTATGGCCTTTCTGATCTTCTCTCTCTCAATCTTCTGTCGATTTGGCTACTTAGTCTCATAAGAGCTTCAAGGGACTCTGGTAACTCGGTTCTTGCTAATTCGTCCTTGACAGCATCAGAGAGACCAAGCCGGTATTGATTTCTGAGGGCTATGGCATTCCATTGAGAGTTGATTGCATATTGTTTGAACTCTGTTATGTATTGTTCCACGGGTCTAGAACCTTGTTTTAATTTCCTCATTTTACTCTCAGCAGTCAACTGCAGGTTGGTATCGTTATAAAGTTCATCCATAACGTCAAGAAATGATGAGAAAGATGACAGAACCGGATTGTTACTCTCAAAAAGAGTGTCAGCCCATATTCGTGGTTCTCCCCTTAGGTAACTAATCATAGTAAGAACTTTTACCCTATCATTGGGATAGGTTTTGGGTTTAAGACTGAAGTTGAGGAGGCAAGCATTTTTAAAATGACGATATTGGTTTCTGTCTCCATGGAAGAAATCAGGTGGAGCCACGAAAGGTTCAGGAAATGTCTCTAAAGATGTTTGTTTTGAAGTGATACTGTCTTTTATAACTTTTCTAAGAGTCTCATTCTCCAGTTGTAACTCTCTTAGTCCCTGACTGAGTTGGTCTACTCTTTGGGACAAGTTGTACACAATTTGAGGGAGTTCGGCTGGATCCATAATGGGGCTTAGTTATTCTGTAAGATTCTGTTATGATTTTCTTAAGCAGGATCGCAACTGCCGAATCTGTTACTTTTATATGTATCACTCTAATCAACAGACTATTGTATTAGCATAGGCTGTGTTTTTTCAGAGTGAGATTTTATCAAAATGACTCGTTGGTCAAATCCAGGGATAAAGTAATAAATGAATATAGCAAGTACTATTCATTAAAGATATTATTCGTTTAAGTCCCACTGTAATAGGCAAACAAATGGTATCGAACTCTCACTGAATAATCCTGTGTTTGTCTGTAACGTCTTGTGAAGAGCAGCTGCTGACAGGCTACAGTGTAACTTGGGAGAGGAGCAGTGTAACTTGAAGCCGCAGGTAGAGGCGTGACTGATTGCAGGGGGATTCCCTTTCGGTGACGTCACACTAGCAGCGTAGAGCTGTAACGGAGCCGGTATTTCAAGTAAGTTATCTCCGGTTTCAAAGATAGTTGCAGGTATGCAGATAAATAAGCAAAACTGTGTAAGATGAGCGTAAGATGGAAATAAACTCACTTAATAGTTGCGGTGAAAGTTCCGATATTTCCCAGGTTGAAAGTAACTTGCAGAGTGGATATCCTCAGATTAGATGGCAGAAGTACTGCAGCTAGCAGGCAGTGAAACTGAATGGATACTGAGTGAACAATTAGGCAAGTTTGTAGAAATATAGCAACCCAGGCTATATACGAAGAAGCAGAACAGTAATAATCCCGATAGAAGTTGTATTTGTAATCCAAATGTTTGGTTATAATCGGTTATCAATTTATATGAGCAAAAGGTTCTCTTTTAAGAATAGAGCAAACAGCTTAGCTGTACTGAACACAATAACTAAGCACTTGTTTGGGGCGGAGACATGACTTAAATACAGGTGTGTGTAGGTGAGCTGCTGTAGCAAGGAAAACCAGGAATGGAATCCTTACAGTTAATGGCATTAAATTCACTTTAACACATGGTGAATGCTCAATCCAGTTTCTGGATACTAGAGTCTATAAGGAGGTGGATGGATTGAAAATTGACATTTATTCCAAGCCTACAGATAAAAATAACACTTTGTGGTTTGAGAGTTTCCATCCACCCACCACCTTTAAGGCTGTTCCAAAGAGCCAACTTCTTAGGGTTAATAGGATCGTGTCAGATCCTGTCATTAAGAAGTCTCGCCTAGAGGAAATGTCAGAGAAATTTGTCTCAAGGGGTTACCCCAAATCATTAATTGAAGATATAAAACAAGATGTGAGTAAAAATGAGAATAGATCAGAAATAGTAAGGAGAGATGAGAATAGAAATAATTCTAAAAATTCTAAAAATTCAGAAAGGATTAAGTTTATATCACAGTACAATACAAGAAGCAATCAAATTAACAAAATCATTAGAAAATATTAGCATATTTTGTCCAAGTGTCACCCAGATATAGGGGCATTCTCAAGACCACCTATGTTAGCCTATAAACGTGGCCCTAACATTAAAGATAAATTGGTGAGAGCCGATATGGGGGCTGAGAAGAAACAAATACAAAGTACAATAACTGGCCAAAAACGAAAGGGATGTTACCCATGTCTATCTTGCATTAATTGCAATTCCATGATTAAAGGGGAGACTTTTTGTCACCCCTACACGGGTAAGAAATATTCCATAAATGAATATTTGACTTGTAGGTCGGAGTATATTATTTATGCAATTAAATGTCCGTGCTCCTTGATGTACATTGGTCAATCGACCAGGGAGGCACGAGAGAGAATCTCTGAGCACAAGTCGAATATCCGTTGTGGAAAAAAGGATGCTCCAGTGGCTGGACATTTTTTAGAGGCAGGCCACAGAATAAGTCAATTACGCTTCCAAATTATTGAAAGGGTCCATACACCTAGGAGAGGGGGTGATAAAGAAAATATTCTAACCAGGAGGGAAACATACTGGATTAATGAATTATGTACCCTGTGGCCGAAAGGCTTAAATAGGGAATGCAATTGGACTGCCTTTTGGTAACTTAATGAAATAGAATGGAAAATCTTTTTATAATGTTGTACTGTTTAAATCATGGATTGATAAATGTGCAAATATATGTAGATATTAATATGAGATTTGATGTCTCTGGAAATCTGCAAATGAATGTCCCAGTTGAATATCTAATATTGACTAGATATGTTGGTGTGTCTGTCTCTTGATGGATTGTGAGTTAAAATATTACAAAATTGAGTTAACTGATAAAAATAATTTATCCATCTAGAGCTAGACAAACCAGATACATATGTTTTTAAATTTGAAATATTTTGATTATTGGAAACAATGATTAATTCAATTATGATAAATTTATGATGCATTTTTAAACTTGTATTTATATAGAAATTTATGTAATTTGTATATTGATGAAATGTTTAAAACATTTATTATTCTTAGATATATGAATTTTCACTTATGACATGAAATCTATATGTTTCCTAGATAACATGAGGATTCACTAGGTGGCAGTATCACAGGCCATCAAAATGCACTTTAAAACACATCTTTTTATATGTTATATTATTGCTCGCCATTAGAGGGCAACATTGTATCACTTTTAATCACAATATTTGGCGCCAGTATGGCTATTTAAATGTTTGTTCACTAATCTATTGTCAAGCTTGAGAAAGGGCCAAGTTTGGGCCTGAAACGTTGCTTATCGATCCCTGTTTTGCACAAATAAAAGTCATTTTTGCACCAACTGGAACAATTTGATTTCTTTGCATAATAACAATCACAGGTAGCAGTATAATTGTTACAATTATAAACATGTAACATTAAAACCTAATCTAAAACATATAGTAATCTGCATGTTGTAAGGAATAAGTAACAAACACCTATACACAGGAAAAAACTAACGAGACGTCTGCAGACATATATAAGATATGATACAATGTATGTTAATATGAGAATCTAGCAAAAAGGGGGAAGGGAGGGAGTGGGCGTCTGCAGACATATAAAACACTAGATGCATAAATATAATGATACATAATAATCTTACATAATCATCATTATATCATTATATTTATGCATTTTTGGCGGAAGTTCTGACCAATCCTGTCTTACTTGTGGGTTTAAAAAGCACTCACGGCGTTTTAAACTTATATACTACCTGATGAAACGTCCAAGAGCTCTAAGGCCAAGAAACGCATTGTAGTGCTCAAATAAATATCTTCTTTTAAATGTAACACATCTGATTCTGTCTGTGCTATCAGATTTTATACTTTTGGCGTATTTTATTGGATCTAATACCTACTATCCCAAAAGGTTGAGTTCTTGCTTCAATACCTCCAAACAGCTGATGGTTGATGTGACCCACTAGGTACATTACCAGACCTCTACATGCTGATTGAACCAGAAGACACCTTACACTGAGACATCCTTCCTTGTGCGGTTACCTGGTATAGCCCGGCCCGGCTTCTCCGCGGTCTCCCGTCAGCGAACTGGCTGCTGTTAAAGGCCAGCCTGCTCGCATGCACTAGTCTGTAGTGCCAACTTGTTTGTGAGTAACATTTCAACGTTGCTTGATCCATTTGGGTTTTTATTCTGTGTTTGGTGATATTATGCCATTAGGCGCTCCCTTTCTTTTTTGTCTCCACTTCTAGATTACCTGACTGACCATTGGTGCCGAAGAGGAGCTGCCTGCACAATTTTTTCAACCTTTTTGAACTATATAAGATTTGTCTTTCATTCATCTGGTTAATTTTTGACCAAAGACTTTTATTCGGATATATTTCTCCTGATTTTATTTCCTGACTTTATATTTCAGTTTTTTCAACTTTTTTTTGGCATTGTGTGGGATTTTACTACTTGTGAATAATATGCTTTACTGTTCACTTTGTATTTTACCATATGAATGATTAGATTTTCATATCAGGTTTACTATATCTTTATAAACATTATCACACAATTTCCCACACCTGGTAAATTTCCTGGGATAACATGTATTTGTTGAATTACTATCAACTCTTACTTCTAGACCAGAAACAATTTTAGGAAATAGTGCACAGTTTTTTCTGCACATCATGTACATATAATTTTAATCACATACGATATTCAATTACTATTAACTTTCACTTATAGACCTGGAACACTTTTAGGGAACAGTGCACAGTGTACATATAATTTTAATCACATACGACATTTCAGAAATATAATTTTACGTTTTTTCTGATATTTAAGCTCAGTTATATTAGATTAAGTGGTTTAGTACATTGGTCTTTATTTCCCCCACTTTATGTACACTCCCAGATCATTTTCACACCCATTATTACTTCACATAGAACACCCTATTGTATGCCCAGGTGCATACGATTACAACAGATCACATATCACCTGTTACAAAGGGTGTTTTCTTATTTATCATTAGTGATGTCCCGAACTGTTCGCCCGCGAACGGTTCACAGCGAACATAGCTTGTTCGCGTTCGCGTTTGTGGGCGAACACATGGCGATGTTCGATCCGCCCCTATGTGTCATCATTGTGGAAACTTTGACCCTTTATGTCACAGCCGCCTGACACATTAGAGCCAATCAACATCAGACACTCCCTCACAGACCCTCCCAGCTACTCGGAATCTGCCATTTTAGACTCATAACGACCTTGCTTTCTTAATGAGAGGACGTGTTGTGTTTTTGCTCCTGACATTAATAGTAAAAACATAGCTAGGCTAGTGTATTTACAGTCCAGAAGGACTCCACTCATCTCTGCTGCAAGCACAGCACCCCAAAAAGCCTTTTTTAGGGCTATATTTCGTGCCATTTTTTTTTTTTTTTTTTTTTTTTTTTTTTAAATTAGCATTTGCCTGGCTTTCAGGCTGTATGTTTAAGGCTCACAGCATATGCTGTGACTACTGCCACCACTGATATCTCCCTAACAACAATAGTTTAAATTTAACTAACCAAAAAATTTAATTATTTTTCTAGTGTAATTTTTTTTTCATTTTCTATCAGGCCAGTGTCACACAGCATATACTCTGGTTCATTGCTCTGTGCCAGCCAGCAGCCACCAGTGTTAATATCCTTTTATAACATTATTTTAAATTAAAAAAAAAATAAAAATAAAATTTGCTAGTGTAATCTAATTATATTTACTATCAGGCCTGTGTCTGTCAGGCTCACTCAGCATTAATATACCTCATTTTTTCAGTCTTTTGGTTAATTGGTCTGTGCCAGGCAGCCACCCAGCACACATATCTATTCTTCTTCACCTTAATTTTAATATATAAAAAAAAAAGTTTAAAATTGTTTGCTAGTGTAATCTAATATAATTTTCTATCCGGCCTGTGTGTTTTGCTGACATACAGAGCCTACTGTGTTTACTTGCTGCCCTCCCTAGTCTATGAGCCACAACTCATATGTGTTTAATCTTTTTTTAATTTCCCCCCCAAAAAAATAATTTCAATCATTTTTCTAGTGTAATCTAATAGTATTTTCTATCAGGCGTGTGTGTATCTGACTTACAGAGCCTACTGTTTTTAATAGCTGCCCTTCCAAGGCTATCAGCCACGACTCATATGTATGTGCTTAACCTTTTTCTTTAAATTTCCAAAAAAAAGTCTTGAAATCCTTATGCTAGTGTAATCTAATTGTATTTTCTATCAGGCCTGTGTCTAACTGTCTATCTGACTTACACAGCATACTGTTGTTAATTGCTGGTAATGTTGTTGGTAATAGTTGTTGAGAATCCTCAGTTTGCTGGTGCCATTGAATAGCACTTTCCTGCTTCCTTGCAGCCTGCTGTGAGCCAGGCCCACCTAGCCAATTGTTGCCAGCAATCATATTTCTTTTAACAGTATTGCAAAAATTGTCAATCATCACTGTTTTGACTGTCAGTAATCAGTCTCCTAGTGTCCTTGAATTGCATCTACCTCCTGCCTGCCAGCCTTTTGTGCCAGGCCGTCTTGCCAACTATTTACACCAATCATAATTTTTTGTCACAGTATAGTTACTAATTAAAATTAAAAAATTCTTGATTGTTGATTATCTTAATCCTCAGTTTGCTCGTGCCCTAGAATTGCACTTTTTTTACTTCCTTGCAAGCCTGTGTGCCAGGCCTACTTGAAAAATATTTACACCAATCATATTTGTTGTGACAGTATTCTTAATAATTAAAAATTAAAATTTTTGGTAATAGTTGTTGTGAATCCTCAGTTTGCTGGTGCCATTGAATAGCATTTTCCTCCTGCCTTGCAGCCTGCTGTGAGCCAGGCCCACCTAGCCATTTGTTGCCAGCAATCATATTTCTTTTAACAGTATTGCAAAAATTGTCAATCATCACTGTTTTGACTGTCAGTAATCAGTCTCCTAGTGTCCTTGAATTGCATCTACCTCCTGCCTGCCAGCCTTTTGTGCCAGGCCGTCTTGCCAACTATTTACACCAATCATAATTTTTTGTCACAGTATAGTTACTAATTAAAATTAAAAAATTCTTGATTGTTGATGATCTTAATCCTCAGTTTGCTCGTGCCCTAGAATTGCACTTTTTTACTTCCTTGCAAGCCTGTGTGCCAGGCCTACTTGAAAAATATTTACACCAATCATATTTGTTGTGACAGTATTCTTAATAATTAAAAATTAAAATTTTTGGTAATAGTTGCTGTGAATCCTCAGTTTGCTGGTGCCATTGAATAGCACTTTCCTCCTGCCTTGCAGCCTACTGTGAGCCAGGCCCACCTAGCCATTTGTTGCCAGCAATCATATTTCTTTTAACAGTATTGCAAAAATTGTCAATAATCACTGTTTTGACTGTCAGTAATCAGTCTCCTAGTGTCCTTGAATTGCAAATAATGATCTGTGGGTTTCTAAAATCAATGCCTTTCCTGTAATCTATTATTCAAAAGGATGACATATGTCCTCTTTTATGCTGTTGTTTCGGTTGAGGCTCCGGGACCCTCTTATTGAAAAGGCCTGAGGAAAAATAAGTGTACTGGGTGTCTAATCAATGTTTTTTTTTATTTCCCCGGTCATATAAATGATCTCTGGGATTCTAAAATCAATGCCTTTCCTGTAATCTATTATTCAAAAGGATGACATATGTCCTCTTTCATGCTGTTGTTTCGGTTGAGGCTCCGGGACCTTCTTATTAAAAAGGCCTGAGGATAAATAAGTGTACTGGGTGTCTAATCAATGTTTTTTTCTATTTCCCGGTTGCAAATAATGATCTGTGGGTTTCTAAAATCAATGCCTTTCCTGTAATCTATTATTAAAAAGGATGACATATGTCCTCTTTCATGCTGTTGTTTCGGTTGAGGCTCCGGGACCCTCTTATTGAAAAGGCCTGAGGAAAAATAAGTGTACTGGGTGTCTAATCAATGTTTTTTTCTATTTCCCGGGTCATATAAATGATCTCTGGGATTCTAAAATCAATGCCTTTCCTGTAATCTATTATTCAAAAGATGACATATGTCCTCTTTCATGCTGTTGTTTCGGTTGAGACTCCGGTACCCTCTTATTAAAAAGGCCTAAGAATAAATAAGTGTACTGGGTGTCTAATCAATGTTTTTTTCTATTTCCCGGGTCATATAAATGAGCTCTGGGATTCTAAAATCAATGCCTTTCCTGTAATCTATTATTCAAAAGGATGACTTATCTCCTCTTTCATGCTGTTGTTTCGGTTGAGGCTCCGGGACCCTCTTATTAAAAAGGCCTGAGGAAAAATAAGTGTACTGGGTGTCTAATCAATGTTTTTTTCTATTTCCCGGGTCATATAAATGATCTCTGGGATTCTAAAATCAATGACTTTACTGTAATCTATTATTCAAAAGGATGACATATGTCCTCTTTCATAATGTTTTTTCTGTTGAGGCTCCGGGAGCCTCTTATTAAAAAGGCCTAAGAATAAATAAGTGTACTGGGTGTCTAATCAATGTTTTTTTCTATTTCCTGGGTCATATAAATGAGCTATGGGATTCTAAAATCAATGCCTTTCCTGTAATCTATTATTCAAAAGGATGACATATCTCCTATTTCATGCTGTTGTTTCGGTTGAGGCCCCGGGACCCTCTTATTAAAAAGGCCTGAGGATAAATAAGTGTACTGGGTGTCTAATCAATGTTTTTTTCTATTTCCCGGGTCATATAAATGATCTCTGGGATTCTAAAATCAATGCCTTTCCTGTAATCTATTATTCAAAAGGATGACATATGTCCTCTTTCATAATGTTTTTTCTGTTCAGGCTCCGGGAGCCTCTTATAAAAAGGCCTAAGGATAAAGAAGTGTACTGGGTGTTCAATCAATGTTTTTTTCTATTTCCCGGGTCATATAAATGATCTCTGGGATTCTAAAATCAATGCCTTAACTGTAATCAATTGTTCACAAGGATGCCATATGTCCTCTTTCATGCTGTTGTTTCAGTTGAGGCTCCGGGAGCCTCTTATAAAAAGGTCTAAGGATAAAGAAGTGTGCTGGGTGTCCAATCAATGTTTTTTTTTATTTCACAGTTGCAAAAAAATTATCTATGGCTTTGTAAAATCTATGCCTTACCTGTCATCTATTGTTCAAAAGGATGCCATATGTCCTCTTTCCTGCTGTTGTTTTTGTTGGGGGTCCGGAACACTATTCTAAAAAGGCCGAAGGAGAATGACCTGTACTGTACTTGGTGTCCAATCATGTTCTTGTTTTCAATTTCACGGTTCATAATAAATATCGCCGTGTAACTAAAATCAATGCCATACCTGTACTGTGTTGTTCAAAAGGATGGCATATGTGGTGTTTCATTCTGTTGTGGTTGTTGAGGGTCGTGGCCGTGGGACAGCGTGTATAAACGGCTGAAGGAGAACAACCTGTACAGACTTGCTCCTCTTTTTAGGCAGACCAGCTCTTTGCATACATGCCCACAGACTCTGTAACGCATGCCTCTTTTAGGGAGAGGTGCAGCCATAATGCAGGGTCAGAACCTCTGCCTGCAACTGTTATACTCAATGTTGCAAAAGGAAGAAAGCTTACCATGGTTCCCTGCACGCACGTATTGTTGTTATATTTTGGTGAGGGTAATCATGATGGCCATGTAGACAACCACCACTGAGAGTCCTGGAAGTAACAGGGATGAGATGAAAGAGCTAAGAATAGTAGAACTTGAAACAACAGAGTTAGCCATGGGTGTTAGTGCAAAACCGCTTGACTTTTTTTTGGCTTTGGGTGCGGCTATTCATGCAGGCCATATAGAGCTGCCACCATTCGGTGTCGTATCAGCTATTAAACTAATAAGAACAGTACTACCAAAATACAGCCAATGAAGGGCCTTAGGAATACTGAGCCAAGTATAGTAGTATTTGGTTAGGCTAATCATGATGGCCATGTAGACCACCACAGAGAGTCCTGGAAGTAACAGGGATGATGAGATGAAAGTGCTAAGAATAGTACTACTTGAAACAACAGAGTTAGCCATGGGTGTTAATCCAAGACCTCTTGGATTTATTTTTGTATTGGGTGCGGCTAATCATGCAGGCCATATAGAGCTGCCACCATTCGGTGTTGTATCAGCTATAAAAATAATAAGAACTGTACTATCAAAAATACAGCCAATGAAAGGCCTATGAAGACTGAGCAAAGGTTGGATTGTAGTATTTTGTTCGGCTAATCATGATGGCCATGTAGACCACCCGTAACAGGGATGAAAGTGCTAAGAATAGTACTAATTGAAACAACCGAGTTAGTCTAAGACCACTCGGCTTTTTTTTGGGTTTGGGTGCAGCTAATCATAAAGGCCAGAAAGACCTGCCACCATTTGGTGTTGTAACAGGTATTAAACTGCAAAGAACAGTACTACTTAACACAACCTACTTACCATGGGTCCCAGAGCATATGTTTGGTTATTATATTTTGTAAGGGTAATCATGCATGCCATATAGACCTCCATCGATAGGGTGAGTATGAGTTACAGCTATTAAAATGTGAAGGACATTACTAATTAACACAACATAGTTACCATGGGTCGCAGACCAAGAGCAGATGTCTTATTATTATATTTTGTATGGGTATTCATCCAGGCCGTATAGACCTCACCAAATAGGGGGAGTTACAGAGATTAAAGTGCTAAGAATGGTAGTATTAAAACACAAACTAGTTAAAATAGGTACCAGACCGCATGTCTTATTATTATATTTTTTCAGGGTAATCAGGCAGGCCATATAGAACACCCCCGATAGGGGGGGAACAGGGATTAAAGTGCTAAGAAAAGTACTAATTAACACAAGCTAGTTGGGTCCAAGAACGCATGTTTAATTATTAGACTTTATTAGGGTAATTATATATCTAACAAATATATCTATTTCTCTTCTATTGATTCTATCTAACTATCAATCTATGTATATCTATCTATCCTATCTATCAATCTATCTTCTGTCCGGGATGTTTTGAGACAGCCACTTTGGGAATGTTAGTTGATTTAGGCCCATTATGGCTTAAAAGCAGACTCTGCATAAACTATGTAATTTTCCATGGGAGTTTTGCCAGGGATCCCCCTCCAGCATGCGACAGTCCAGGTATTAGTACCCTTGAAACAACTTTTCCATCACTATTGTGGCCAGAAAGAGTCCTTGTAGGTTTTAAAGTTCGCCTGCCTATTGAATTCAATGGCGGTTCGCGCGGTTCGCGCGTTCGCGAACAATACCGGAAGTTCGAGTCCGCCGTTCACGAACCGAAAATTTTAGGTTCGCAACATCACTATTTATCATTGGTTCCATTATAATACATTTAATACATTCATTCATATATCCATTATAATACATAATGACAAAATAAGGATACCATCTAAATGTATTATAATGGATTTTTTAATCAAAGATTTTTAAACTATAACCTATATGTTTTAAACACACATTTAAGGTCAGTAAAACAGGAAGTGCTTAACAAACACTTCCTGTTAACAAACACTTCCTGTTCCACAATTTTATGGCCAGCAATCAGTCTGGTATAAAAAGACCACTACTAACACCATAAAACCAGTCTTTATAATGGTCTCTTTGTGACCAAAACACGTCGACTGGTAAGCACAATTTCATTTTCTATTGATCTAAAAACAATCTACACCATCATATCTTTCTTTTACAGAAGGATTATCCAGGGATTATAAGAAAATATTTGCCAAGAAGATAGAATTTTGGGTTGGAAAACAGCTAGCAAGTACTGACACTGCTATTCATTACAAAACACTTGGAAAATCACCATAACTATTGCTGTTTAGGATTCACAACACTTTAAGGATTATTGTTTTTTCTTAAAGAGACACACTACTTATCACAATTTATTGTTGGATTATTTTTTCTATTAAGTTTTCACTGTTGGACTGTTTTTAATGGTTGGACTATTTTTTACATTTATATAGGTTACTATTTGAACACACCACAATGTTTTTGTAAATATTTGGTTTTTCATTTTTCACAATCTTTGTTCTTAATTCAGGTTTTTTGAAGATCAACCTATTTTTTTGACCATTAATATATTTTTTGTACACTAATTTTTGCACACGACTTTTTGGATACACATTTTTTACATTGGCATATTGCTGTCACAATATTTTTCACTTGACTATGCGTATGTGTTAAACACACAGTTAAAGGTCTTACTCAGAGCCTTACACATTAGTAACTATTGGCAATATTTAGGAGCATTGCATAAAATCGAGAACATTATTGGTTAGATAATATTATATAACTGACTAATATATTTCACCTATTATGTGTATGTGGTAAACACAAAAAAATTGGAATTTTTTAGGAATATTTTTAAGAGCAATGTTTGCACAATTTTAAATGCCATATCTGCTACATAACTATTTGTTTTTACCATTCATTTAGCTATTATTGCTGTATAAATTTGTATATGTGTATGTGGTAAACACAAAGTTGAATTTATGTTGTGAGCCTTATACTAAATTTGGATTTTTTTAGGAATATTTTTAAGAGCAATGTTTGCACAATTTGCTATATCTGTTACATAACTATTTGTTTTAACTATTCATACATGGATCCATGTTTTTAACTTATTTGTGTACTCAATAAATTGTTTATTGTAATCGTTTGATAATATTGCATTTGGCCCAGACCCAGCCTTCGTATAGTTGGCGCTTTGGTATACCTTATTAGGTACTGAACAAACATAAAATACAAATATACTCACTAAGAAAAACAAAAACAAAACAACAATTCTAAGGTTGCAAGACCTGACATATGTAAAAGGTTACAAGCAGCTGTACCATGTAACAAGAAGCCTCATTTTTAAAGTTGAGAAAGTTCTATAGAATAGAACACCCTTTTTGGAGACTAGCACATCAAAAATTAAGGTACACCCCTAGTTGAAATCAGTGGCCACTCTCGGACCATCCAATAAGTAGTTGAAAAATAAAGGGGCAGTTTAGGGGGTGAGATAGGAGGGCCACTTTTGGACCCAATATAGGAATAACAGATTATCTGCTACTAGACCAAAAGGTCATAATACTATCTAAAGCTATTCAAAACTTATATTCTGTATCAGGGTTTTACTAAAAATGACAGAAATCTTTATTCTAACATGATACGGGGCTGTTAATCGTGCCACAAAACACATGTAAAGTAAAAAACAGTATATATACAGTCACAGTATCTCTAATAACTGGCTAGCTAAAAAGGAGGAGTGCTAAATAGAAAATCAAACCTTTTGGTCATCATGATAATAATCATGATAGCCTGATGAAACAGTGCTGTGATACTGAGAAACACATTGCTGTTGTTTTTAACCTTTTAATAAATTGTTTTACGCTCATTTTGCTGCTGAATCATCATTTGGAAACATTCCCCCTCTATGTGGAGGTTTCTATTTTTTGTTTCCTTGACCTACTGGTTTTTTGGCTTGAGCAGTTCTAAAATTCCATCCTGAACTGTTGCCTTCTGCCTATTGTGGGCCTTGCACTCACGATTATGTTATCTGGGATCTCTGGACTCCTCCTGGCAGGACGAGGATACCATCTGTTTCCTGTATCATCACTGGGTCTACCGGACGACCGATTGGTTCCAGACTGTCTTTACTGCACATTTGTGCTTCTCACCACGTGAGTAGGATTCCTAATTTCTACCAATACCCTCTGTGTTACAGTCTGATTTGCACCATGTGGCACCCTCTATCTTCTCTCTAGATCATAAACATTAGAATTTGCTAGCTACTAACATCTTTCAGTGAGTTCCTGAAGTAGTATAGTCCCACACTATGCAAAGATAACATGAAGGGCTATCTCCACCTTAGTCCCTCAGCAATTACTCCACTCCATTATATGGGAGCCAGAAAAAATATGGGCATATCTAAGCCCTCTAGAGAAGGGCAGAGCTAGTACGTTGGTCATTTTTACCCCACTTCAGTCCAAAAGTATTTAATGTCCTCTGCGTAAGGAATGTAGGACCATCTTCCACTGAACAATAACTTTACGGTATTTGTACTCCTGGAATTGCTCCATTCCTGTGTAGCAGTTAACTGAGTGAGAGGAGAGGTTTGTGCAAAGCTGTTTCCCCTGTGAGTGCCTTGCCTGTCATCCTTAGTGAGATGCGTGTGAGTATCTGCCCAGGACTCCGGTCCTGTTGTTTCAAATCCGTGATGCACAGTCAATAATACAGAATATTTTGCGTGATCCACTATTCTGTCTCAAGACTGGGGATTCTCAGGAGTGAGTACTGATACAGCCTGCTTATTGCTCACCGTTTCAGCCGTTAATAGCGGCTTCTCTGAGATACGTCTCCGGGACTATCAGTGCAACTGCCATTGGAGCCTTGTACTGTTTAGATCATAGTGGGAACTATTGGAGATTAACTGTAGGATTGCCAGGGTCCCCAGTTATATATATGGCCCAAAGATCACTTAGAGGTTTTCAGGCAGCGGTAAGCATCTGCCTAGTAACCGAGTTTCCTGGGGGGTATAATGCGTCAGCCTTGGTCGTGCAGATGAAGGCCTTGTAAGCAATGGTGATCACTTCATGGCTCAGCTAAAGAACATAGGCGGTCAGCAATCTTTATATGTTTTCCAATCTTAAATTCTCTTCAGGCTATTGTAAAGCATAAATATACTCTATTTTTAATGGAATATCTAAAATTAGTGTCTATTAAGAGTGATTAAAGTCAGGAGCTCCTTCCATATGCATCCTGCCACTTCAGCTATAAGCTCCGCCCCACATATTTGGATGTTTTAATGCTATCCTCTATTATCTAGGTCCTGAATTTGGACATGTTGTGCTAAAGAAGTCGTTTCAGTGGATAAGGATTCAGTAGTTTCTTCAAGCTAAACAACTCTATTTCTAAGACTAAGTCCTTTTTGACTTCAGAGAGACCATCTTTAATGAGATGCCCAACTTGGGACAGCAAAATTGTAAAGTATTCTTTAGTTGGTAGAAATTCTAAGTCCATCTTGCTGACAGGTACAGTATCATCTATAGATGGAGAATTCTGTGTTTCAGAAGATTCGTCAGAAGTGTGTAGAGACTCAGAGATAGTGTCAGAAATTGTCTCCAATACCTTGAAAAAGGAACTAAAATTTTGACCTGCTGAGCCAGTTTTTTTTCCAGCTTTAGAGAGTCTCTTTGAAGCCATTGTATTAATGTGGAGTAGGAGGATGCTAACTTAGAAAAGTATTAAGTAACTCCCAACTATGGACAGATTACAAGTCGCATGCTATTTAGCTCGCTCATAAACTTCGCTAAAAGTAAGCTCCGGATTTAGCTCGCTCATAAACTTCGCTAAAAGTAAGCTCCGGATTTCAGATTCACCCATAGACTAAAATGGAGAGCATAGAAGAAAAAAACATAACACATCCATCGTGAGCTAACCTGACAGGAGTAATTAGTATTTCACATTCTAATGTTTTTCACATACAGGACAATGTTTCACTTCATGCTAATTCATATTTCTATATATATATATTTATATATTTATACCTCTAAACCTACTCCTTTAAATATATTGGCATAGTATTGGCATTTATTGGCATAAAATATCTATTTTACATTAACATGTTCAATAACATATAGAAATATATATTTAATAATAAAAATTAAACATTTTCTATGTGATGAACATAGGAATGCAAAATATGGATAATACAATTCGTTATTTACAAAAACAAATAGTGGAGAAAGAAATCCACTTATTGCAAAATAATACATTTATAACACTCTCTTTGTCCATTTTGAAAAAAATTGTATAGTGTATATATCGGGTCCGAATTATCAAGGCCTGAATGGCCCCTGATGCCCATGTTTGTGCACGAGCCTTCAGGCTCACCGGAAACAGCAGTAAAGAAGCAGCTCCTTAACTGATCTGCCTGCACTGAGTTGCGAACAGCAATTAACCCGATCGAATATGATCGGGTTGATTGACACCCCATGCTAGCGGCCGCTAATCTCCAGGGGGCGGCATTGCACAAGCAGTTCACAAGAACTGCTTGTGCAATGATAAATGCCGACAGCGTATGCTTTCAGCATTCAGCAATGTCTGTCGGACATGATCCGCTGAGCGGATCATGTCTGACAGACCAATGATAAATCGGCCCCATAGTGTTTGGTATAACTGTAATTCACAAACTTGAAATAAAATGTCAAATCTTTATTAGTTTTGTTAAAACCAGGGTAAATGCATTGATTAAAAACAACAATCTGTGACCATTAGACCTAGGGTATATACATTTTAACTGCAGACCTAATGCCTTTGGTAAGCTAGATTCATAGTAAATGACTGCTACTGTGCTAATAGTAAGACTATCGTGTCTGAAGTACTATGTATACCAATTAAGTGCAGTGTAAAGTAGGTATATAGAGCACTACAGAGCATATACTATAGTGCACTATAGAGCATGTACTGGTACTAGCTTCAGCTCATAACAAGCAAAGGTGTGAGATAGTAGTGATTCAGAATATAGAGCCCCTAGGTATTAGCCAATAAAATATCTATGTGTGGATTATCTCTAATAAGGAATAGGATTGCTAAAGGGACCGATAATATGATGATAATCTCTAAAATTCAGCTAATATTATAATTCCTTGTATGATATAATTACTGAAAAGTGAACAGATACCATTTATACAGATATTGGTTTATATGGAAAGGGGTTTCCATATAAACCAATATCTGTATAAATGGTAATACAGCCTCAAGTTTGAATGCTGAAAAGCTGCACTGTTGATATAATCATAAGGATACAATAATGTGATTCTATTTATGTCTAATAAAATATAAAAATTCTTGCTATAAAAAAGTATGCAGGTGACTAACAGGTAATTAACCTGTAGGAATGAGCCGGATTGGCAAAAAATGCTACACTACAGAAATAATTAAACATACAAATAAAAGTTAAAAATAAAATTAAAATAGTTTTGTTTGTGGGGCCAAACTGGGTACTGGCAGACAGCTGCCAGTACCCAAGATGGCGGTAATTAGGTAGGGGAGAGGATTAGAGAGCTGGAGGGGGGGATCAGGGAGGTTGGTGCTAAGGCAGGGGTCCATCACAACTAAAATATTTTATAATTTTTATTTAAAAAAAAAAAAAAAAAAACTCTTTTATTTAGTACTGGCAGACTTTCTGCCAGTACTTAAGATGGCGGTAACAATTGTGGGGTGGGGGAGGGAAGAGAGCTGTTTGAGAGGGATCAGGGGGTGGGATGTGTCAGGTGGGAGGCTGATCTCTAAAATTAACCCTGCAAGCTCCCTACAAGCTACCTAATTTAACCCCTTCACTGCTGGACATAATTCACGTGTGGTGCGCAGCAGCATTTTGCGGCCTTCTAATTACCAAAAAGCAACACCAAAGCCATATAAATCTGCTATTTCTGAACAAAGGGGATCCCAGAGAAGCTTTTACAACAATTTCTGCCATAATAGCACAAGCTGTTTGTAAATAATTTCAGTGAGAAACCTAAAATTGTGAAAAATGTAAAGTTTTTTTTTTTATTTGCTCGCATTTGGCGGTGAAATGGTGGCATAAAATATACCAAAATGGGCCTAGATCAATACTTGGGGTTGTCTACTACACTACACTAAAGCTAAAATTAACCCTACAAGCTCCCTACAAGCTCCCTAATTAACCCCTTCACTCCTGGGCATAAAACATGTGTGGTGCACAGCGGAATTTAGCGGCCTTCTAATTACCAAAAAGCAACCACAAAGCCATATAAGTCTGTTATTTCTGAAAAAAGGGGATCCCAGAGAAGCATTTACAACCATTTGTGCCATAATTGCAGAAGCTGTTTGTAAATAATTTCAGTGGGAATTGGGAAACCTAAAGTTTGTGACAAAATTTGTGAAAAAGTGAACTTTTTTTTTTTATCGCATTTGGCGGTGAAATGGTGGCATGAAATATACCAAAATGGGCCTAGATCAATACTTTGGGATGTCTTCTAAAACAAAATATATACATGTCAAGGGATATTCAGGTATTCCTGACAGATATCAGGGTTCCAAAGTAACTAGCGCTAATTTTGAAAAAAAGTGGTTTGGAAATAGCAAAGTGCTACTTGTATTTATTGCCCCATAAATTGCAAAAAAAGCAAAGAACGTGTAAACATTGGGTATTTCTAAACTCAGGTCAAAATTTATAAGCTATTTAGCATGGGTGTTTTTTGGTGATTGTAGATGTGTAACAGATTTTGGGGGTCAAAGTTAGAAAAAGTGTGTTTTTTTCCATTTTTTCCTCATATTTTATAATTTTTTTTTTAGTAAATTATAAGATATGATGAAAATAGTGGTATCTTTAGAAATTCCATTTAATGACGAGAAAAACGGTATAGAATATGTGTGGGTACAGTAAGCGAGTAAGAGGAAAATTACAGCTAAACACAAACACCGCAGAAATGTAAAAATAGCCATTGTCATTAAGGGTAAGAAAATTGAAAAATGGTCCGGTCATTAAGGGGTTAAATATTATTATGGAATTATTATTTAGACTCACACACATATAAATATATATTATTATTATTTTTATGAATATTTATATGTATAATTTTATCAGACAGTGTTTATATGAGTGTAACAGTATATTTTAGTGTATTTATGTTGTGTTTGGTGCAACTTTTTTTAAACCATTACCCTTTAATCAAGGTTTTCAGTCGCACTAACCTGGTGAGCGTAAATCGCGATTGGGCTCTAGCGTTCACCTTTAATTTCAACTTGAATAGTAGTGCTTTTTCCATTGTTAGCTCGCCACTTGTAATCTAGCCATATATAAGTTTTCAAGAGAGAGAGGCAGGAGTTAGAAATGATAATTCTATATTTCTAATGAACAAGTTATAGAAAGTTCTCCTTCACATATAAAAGTATAGCATCAATTAGTTAGTCAGTTACCTAGAGCTTATATATTATGCTGAGTATATCTTAGACTGAAAACCAATATAAAATGTTGTTACGCCTTAGTATTAAAGAGACATATGGCACAGTAAAAGTATAGATTTCAAACTTGCATTGAGATATCTATTAAATACAGTGCACTCTAAGGAGGAGAAGGTTATAAAGAAAGAGTTGTGCAAATAGGGATAATAATTTGTATAGCCCATTGCTGACTGTTAGTCCATTTGCTTAAATGTCCTCTACTGGCTTAGGTAAGTTTGTGGAGCTGAGATAGTGTTTTTCATGTGGCCGGGATCCTTGCGTAAGGCCTGCAAGATGGCGTTGCCACATGAGCTGACAAGGTGCACAATTACAGTGTCAGGTTAATAAAGGGCATACCGCCACCTCAACTGGCATCAGGGTGTTCCAGATGTTATGAGCATTCGATCAGCTATTACTGTGGCCTCTTGTCGGCCTTAGGTTATGAGGTAAAAGCTGCCAAAGCAACCGCTCAATCGTAGCCTTTATTTCAAGAGGCCATCTGCTAGGCTGGCCAGATCCATCCCCATCTTATTGTATTATATTTAATAAATATCTTTTTTATGTCATTGCAGATTTAATTAAGATTTAATTATTCATCTTATTTAATAGCACATAACAGTAAAATGTAATTTCTTTTAGATGTTAGATGATTGAGCAAATCTATATGCATTTCTTTAGCAAGTTGTTTCCTTTTTTCTCTCTTCTACAAAAAAGTTTTTTTTTTTTTCATTTGTTCTTCTCTGGGTTCTTTTACTGTTATGAATGTCTTCACAACATAAAACGAGCTGCTTGCCCTGTATCATAATACTTTCTATGTTCAGGAACAAAAAGGCAATGGAAAAGAATGAATGTTTTAGAAAAGCAAGTACTTTTCAAATCCATATTTTCAATTTCAAGCCAGAGAGTAACTCTACTTAATATACTACTTAAATTAAAAGTAGTACATGACATGAATTAATAACGAAGTTATGAAACTATTTTGGAATAAAACAATACACTTTAACCATAAAAATGTTCTTAATTGCTCACAGAAACACTTGCTCCCCTCCCTGTACATAATTGGTCTGTTCTAGTCCTCTGATTCATTATTTTACAGAGTGAATCTCTTTTGTTAACAACTAGTTCCTCAGGTTGTTTCATCCACATTGGCCTCTGGGAGTCAAGATAGTGTGGATCAATAAAAGTGAATTTCATTTTGTGTAGCCCTGTGAAATATATGAGGTAGTTACCCAAGCATATTCAGTCTGGCATCTACAAGTATCTATTTGTCGTCAGTCTTGTGATTTGTTTTTTTATGATCCATAAAAGATCCCAGATAAGACACATTGGAACCTGATGTCCTAGATTTTTTCACTTTTCAGACAACTGCAGATAGAACTTAATAAAATAATGTATTTGTGATCACACGCTTCAGCTTTTACAGTTCTTATTTTAAGATGCCTGCTGCTCAAGCATAGCACTTGTATACACATCAAGTTTTGTAAAGGGATTTTAATGTTTTAAAGTGATGCAAAATACAAGTTATATACTTAAGGTTATCAAAACAGATATTTAATAAAAATGTGGGTCACATCTAATAGCCCAATTATACAACACTTCAGTGCTCTTTTGTGTAATTTTTTTATAGAGTGGTTACAATCTATCTTAACAGAGAAGAAGTTTGCAAGGAATTTGCATTGCAATGGAGACAATTGTGCATCTATAATGTTTGTCACTTCAAAAAAGCACATTTTGTGGCATTTTTATTGCAACTGAGCTCATAGAATGATTTATTGAGCACAAATAAAAAAGCAATGCTATGATCAGCATTTTGGTTTGTGACCTTAAAAATGGAAATAAACATTTTTACCTCAAGCATCAGTATAATAGAGCTGGAAAAATGAACACCTTTGTTCTATGCATGTGTCCATTAAAGGGACAGCAAACACTGTCACAAAGACCGCTGCTCCATAACCTGTCTGCCTGCTCTGAGCAGGCGGACAGACATTGCCGGAAATCAACCCGATCAAGTATGATCGGGTTCATTGACACCCCCCTGCTGGCAGCCCATTGGCCGTGAGTCTGCAGGGGGTGGCGTTGCACCAGCAGCTCTTGTGAGCTGCTGGTGCAATGCTGAATACGGAGAGCATATATAAGCAAAAATATATCAAATAAGCAAAAAGTAAAAAAGAGTTATGCCTATTCTAATCCCTCCCCCAAAACAAAATCACTCCAAATAGAAAACAAATATTCTAAAACTAAACTACAAATATTCCTTATAGGGATTTGAAACCCACATTTTTTCTTTCGTGATTCAGATAGAGCATGCCATTTTAAGCAACTTTCTAGTTTACTCCTATAATCAATTTTTCTTCATTCCCTTGGTATTTATTTGAAAAGCAGGAATGTATGCTTAGGAGCTGGCCTATTTTGGGGTTCAGCACCTGGTTAGCGCTTGCTGATTGGTGGCGAAATGTAGCGGCAGCGGTGGTGGTCTTCATCCATCTTGACAAGGCAGAGATCCTCTTCAGTCGCACACTGAATTTTGAATGCGAGATACCCCTTAAATATAGGAGTGCCCTTGCATTTCTTTTGGCTGATTCTCATGTTCAAATGCAAATCAACCAATAGAAGAAGCTTTTATTCTATTGGCTGATTTTAATTTGAACATGAAAATCAGCCAATGGGGAATGCAAGGTTACCCCTATTTAAAAGGGTTAACACATTCAAAATTGCGCCTGGTGACAGCATGAAGAGGACTCCCATGTTGAAGATGTCAAGATGGATAAAGACCACTGCCTAGGCCGCTGCCTGGATGAAGATAAGAAGCTGAAAAGTCATCTAGATGAAAATATAGCACCATCATCATTTTTGGTGAGTACCTTCTTGGGGTTTAACATTAGGGATTTTTTTTCCTCTGGGCAGCAAAAAAACTAGATGTAACAGAAAGATAAAGGGGAGTTTCATGTGCAATCAGTTTTCCCAAACGACAATAATGCAAGCAATAAGAATGGTTTCATTTAGCTGAAGCATCCTTATGTGCTTGTAAATGCCAGCTAATAGATTGAGGCGTATCAGCTCACCTATTCCCAACAAATTGGAACATTCCAAAGGACCAAAAGCAAGTATGTTATTTATGAAACACTCTTTGAACTAATGGCTTATAATCAGGGCAGCCATCAGGGGGTGACAGGGGTAACTCCTGTCAGGGGCCCAATGGGCCAGAGGGGCCCCATGAGGCAAGAACAACTTTTTTTTTTACATTTTGGCAGCAAACAGAGGGTACTACAGAAGAGTGCTATTGAGTGTGGGAAATGTTATAAAGTAAAGCATTAGCATTTGAGAGGATTTCTGAGAGTGCACTAAACCACTATGCACAGTGTGAGACAGACTTGGCACTTAAGTTTGTACAGTGTGCCTGAGTCTGATGGAAGATCACTTTCAATTGCAGAGGAGGTAGGAGTTACTTAGTAAATGTTTTTTTTATTTCTTTGTGCAATTTTGGATTGAAACTTCAGTGTGGTAGTAGTGGTATGGTGGGACCAGGGGTCCATAAAAACACTTTTTTTTAAAAAAAAATATGCAGCAGTATATTTATGATTATTTGACAATGCTGTAGAAATTCTATATTTAAGCCATGCAGAAATGTTTCCTCCTCAATACAACAATGGTAGGTTCGCTTTTGGCAGATATGATTTTTTTTAATTAATATATATATATTAATTGCATTCCAGTTTACTGCCCCTTTTTGCAAGGACTTTCCTGATGCAAGGAAGCATTTTATCTAAGATTTTTACATCTGCATAAAATCTTATACTCTCAGACTAAGATTGCTCAGTGTTTGAAATGAGACAGGTTAACTTAACACTGTTCAGTTTACACTACAGCTAACTTAATTTTGAAATACATACAAACAAGGCTTAATCTTGCATTTAACCAGATCTAACTATATGAGACTGAGTACCACAGCCTATGGTTCCACCAAGACCATATAGAGTATAGCATTTTCAAAATCCATAAGTACAGATGACAGATGGGAACATTTGTACAACACATTTGAAGTGGTGTTCTTGGTTGCAGAAAATGGGGGGGGGGGGGAACAAATATATGTCAACCTTTCAAAAGTACTTTTCTTCATCTAGCCATCAACCCAGATCATTAATGTACAATTTTGAATTCACAGAATTATATTTGTTTGCACATTTACAAATATGATTCTTTAAAAAGTTATCGCTTAATTTCTGCCATTTTTTTTATCATGCATGTCACAAACTGTTGATTTAGGGGATGCAATGTGCAGAAATGTTACGTGAGTGTTTCTGTGGGTGTCTGTGTTTATGTATTTGTGCTTTTGTTTGTGTCTCTATGAGTGTGTATGTATTTTTTTTTTCCTGTGGGTCTGTGAGGGTGGGTGTGTATATCTTTGTGCATTTTCTGTGGATGTCTGTGAGGGTGTGTGGGTATGTCTTTGTGCCTTTTCTATGGGTGTCTCTGTGAGAGTGTGTGTATGTATGTCTTTGTGTATTTTCTATGGATGCCTCTGTGAGGGTGGGTGTGTATGTCTTTGTGTGTTTTCTGTGGATGTCTCTGTGAGGGTGGGTGTGTGTATGTATGGATGTCTGTGTTTTCTGTGGATGTCTCTGTGAGGGTGTGTGCGTATGACTGTGTATTTTCTGTGGGTGTCTCTGTGAGGGTGTGTGTATGTCTGTGCATTTTCTGTGGGTGTCTCTGTGAGAGTGTGTGTATGTCTTTGTGTGTTTTCTGTGGATGTCTCAGTGAGGGTGTGTGTGTATGTATGTCTTTGTGTGTTTTATGTGGTTGTCTCTGTGTGTGCGTGTATTTCTTTGTGTGTTTTCTGAGGCTGTCTCTGTCAGTGTTTCCTTGGGTGTATGTGCAAGTTTGTGTTTGAGTTTGTGTGTGTGTGTGTCCATTGTCTGTTCCTTTTTAGGACATTTTGACCTTACTACTGATTATTCACATCTTTCTACAGACTTTGAGACTAATGAGACCTTTTCGGAAGTCACCAATCCACTTTTAACCTTTCAATTGTTGTTTAGGCAGTTCAGGGCCCTTTCTTTCAGCCACTGCATGCTGTTGTCATCATTTAGTTGGCATCTTCCTTGACAAAAAGATAATCAGAACTCCATATTTTGTTTTGTAAATCTCCTTTTTTTGACAAAACTGTAGTCTACCTCATTACCTGTCAGGTCAATGAAAACAAGTGCTGAGTGTCTGTTTGGGTGTCTGTGTCTGAGTGTGTTTGTGTGTTTTTTGCGTGTTTGCTAGAGTGTCTATATGTGAATCCTTATGTATGAGTGTGTGTTTCAGTGTATGAGTGTGTCTGTGTGTTTCTGTGTTTGTGTGTTAATACCTTTGCAACATTTCCAAGTTTGACTACACTTAAGAATAAAGTGCATATACATTTTAGTCATTTGTTTAAAAATTGCACATGTTAAAGGGGGGGGGCGGGATCAATGGTTAAGTCAGGGGCCCCTACATTTCTAGTGGTGGCCCTGCTTATAATAACAGAAGTGGTTATAAGAAAATTAGGTTAAAAACAGGTTAAAAGCAAATGAAGAATGTAGGTGCATAACAGTGCTCCCTTATTTATACAACGCAGTTCTCTGTCCATGTCAAATGGCTGTTTCATCAGGCATATGAGATACAATTGTAATGGTCCTTCTAAAAACAGCATGGCCCAATCTAATTCATTTTTAATTCTAACAGGCATATGTCTCCTATTCAGAGACTAATTACATGTTACACATTAACATTCTGGTGAAAACAGATTCACATTTATAATTGGTACACATAACATTAATGAAACATTCGGCTAGATTATGAGTTTTGTGTTATGAGTGAAAAAGCAGCGTTATGGCTCTTTTTTTTTTTTTTTTATAAATATTTTTCTTTATTAAATAGAAATTCACCGTAAAGTAATATTGATATAACATTACATCAAAACATATCTTATAACAAAATATAGCTGTATGCATGGTTGACGGAAACATACATTTCACTCACTGAAATATTCAGAAACATTAGAACTGGTGTGTCAACAGTGTATATTCACATAATAGCTAATATAGGAGAGAAAAGAAAAATCAGATATCGGGCATTATTTGGCCCTAGGGAAGGAGCAAATAGAATGTGAGCCAACAGGGCCCACGTACTAATTTTCAAGACAACTTGATAAATAGGGGTCATACACATCTCCCTCATATAGAGGGTAAAGAATGAGATAAAGAGAAAAGAAAAAAAAGGGGGGGGAGGAAGAGAAAATGAGAGAGAGAAGAAGAGAGACAGAGAGAAAGAAAAAGAAGAAAAAAAAAAGAAAAAAAAGGGGGGAGGGGAAAGGGAGGAGTGAGGGAAGGAGGCGGAATGGGGAAGGGGCTGCATGAACTCTCTCCTCTCATTTCAGGAGTAGATCGCGCTGCTAGTGGGTCTAAGTTATCGGAGTTCAAACCAGTCAGACCACGTCTCCCAGTAAGAGTCCAGGGTATTATTCTCTCCAGCGACATATCTCTCCATAGTAGCGAAGTGATTTATCACATCACAGATCTCATTTAGATTTGGAGGCTCTGTCTGTTTCCAAGCCCGAGCTATGCACAGTTTGGTCGCTGCCAGGATGTAAATTAAGAACTTCTTGGTGTTCAAGGAAAAGGATCTCGGAAGAATGTGGAGTAAAGCCATCTCTGGTGTCAAGTGGACATCCAGGTTCATGGAGCTAAGTAATAATTCAACCTCTCCCCATAGGGAAGTGACCTTCGGACAGCTCCCCCACACATGAAGGTCGGAGCCCTCACGGTTACACCGTCTCCAGCACTCTCTGGTGGAGGACGGGTACATCGCTGCCAATCGGGTTGGGACTCTATACCACTTCAACACCCCTTTCATATATGTCTCAAAGACTGACACAATGAAGCGTCTTTTTAGTAAGAGTAATTGCATAAGCAAGGTCGCCCTCAGAAATGGAAATGTTGAGCTCACGACACCAGGCACGTATCTGCCACGGCACACCCGGTGTACAGTCATTAAGAAGCGTGGTGTAGTGGAACAAAATGGGACGGGATCTCAGTCCTCCTATACACCACCTAGATTCCCACCCTGTTTTCCCTCTGAGGGATGTCATGGGGAATCTCCTTGCCTTGACAATACTGAGCACTCTGAAGCTCTCGAAGCGGAACCATAGTGGGTTTTCCCCTCTGGGTCCCGCTAAATGTGAGGCCGTTGTAAGAGTACCCGAGTGATACAAATCAGAAACCTTTGTGATGTCTTTACTCTTCCAGAACTCAAAATGAATCTCCGGTGAGTTCCACAGTAGGCCCCTCAGGCTCTGAATAGGAGAAGGGTAGGGTGAAACACCCTGTCTGTGGCGAAGCTCATACCTAATACGTAGAGATTGACTGACAATGGGATTATTGATCCTAGCTAAGAGGTTCGCATGCTTAGGTACCCAGATGGCATCCCGGAGGTCCAGATCTGCCGGTAGGGCTAGTTTTTCCAGGTGATACCAGCCTGGTCTATCCGTCTCTACTCCCCATGCAGTGATATGTGTGAGTCTCGTTGCTTCATAATAGAGATATATGTTTGGAAACGCAATACCCCCCTTGGAGAAAGATCTCTGGAGAATTTTATATGCTATTCGGGGCATCCCATGTCCCCACACATATCGGAGGAAAATTCTATGGATCTGTTGAAGGATCCGATGAGGCACATTGAAGGGGAGGCATCGGAATAGATATAAGGCCTTCGGGAGAAGTGACATCTTAAGCGTGGCGACACGGCCTAGCCAAGAAATCTCATAATGGTCCTATGATATCGTCAAGGATTTAATTTCGGCCGTCAACTTATCAAAGTTAAGTTTGGTCATGGTGTCTATATTGTCACTGAGCATTACGCCCAGGTGAGTTAGGCATTCTGTAGACCACTGGAATTCAAATTTATCCTGCAGTGCACGTAATCGCTCTGCGGTAATGTTCATGGCGTATGCTTCAGTCTTAGCAACATTAGACTTGTAGTAGCTATACCAGCCAAATTTGTCAATTAGGTCAAAGACCCTCGGGATCGAAGACTCTGGGTTAGTCAATAGAAGGGTCACGTCATCCGCAAAGAGGGCAATCTTTTCTTCTCGTGACGGATATGGAACACCAGTAATTCCATCTGACAAACGTATTGCTTGGGCAAAGGGTTCCATCACCAGGGAAAAGATTAAAGGAGAGAGGGGACACCCCTGTCTGGTACCATTGGAAAAATGTATTACCGGCAAACAAAAACCTGGGCCCCTGATACGAGCATGGGGGGAAGTGTAGAGGGCCTGAATGGCTAAAACGATTTGGGGAGGGAAGTTGAAAACTCTGAGAACTTCCCATAGGTATTCCCACCGTACCCTGTTGAAAGCTTTCTCAGCATCTAGGGACAGGGCAACCAGTGGGGTACCTTTCCTACGGGCATCTGAGAATATCGTAATTAAGCGTCTGGTGTTGTCCAGCCCCTGATGGCCTTTAGTAAAGCCGACCTGGTCTGACTGTATTAGGGTGGGTAGTAGGTTAACTAGCCTGTCCGCAAGGAGTTTCGAATAGAGTTTCGTATCGACATTTATTAACGAGATTGGGCGATAACTACTGCATAGTGTCACGTCTTTATTTGGTTTAGGGATAGCGACAATTGACGCCTCAAGGTTTTCTCTCAATATTTGCCCATCTGATTTAATTTCTTTAAAAAGTTGTCCTAGCACCGGTGTCAGCAATTTCGAAAATCTCTTATAGAAAGCACCAGGGAAACTGTCTGGTCCCGGGGCCTTGTTATTTTTCAAATTCTTGAGAAGTAGTGAAATTTCACTATCAGTGAACGATGTCAGGAGAGACTCTCCATCTTCCTCTGAAAGTGTCGGGAGGTCGAGACCTCGAAGGAAGTCGCCAATTTCCGCGATCGAGGCAGGTCGTGGATGCTCACTTTTGGAAATGTTATATAATTTGTCATAGAACATGGCAAAGGCTGATCCTATGTCGGCTGGGGCATAAACTCTCTTTCCATCTTGTGTGATATAAGGTATTCTTGCTGTAGCTGCTCGCTTTCTCAATTTACCGGCCAGAAGCGAATCCACCCTATTACTTTTATGGTAAAGTAGTTGTTTGAAAACTGAGAGGGCATTTTGGATTCTCTGTAATTCCAGCTCCTTGATCTGGCTTCTCAGACTCTGTACCTCAATGGAGAGTGCCTGGGTAGGGTTTTGTCTATTTAGTGTTTCGGCCACACGTAGGTCGCAATGGAGCTTTCCCAAGGGAGCCTCCTTTGTACGACGTAATTCTGCCACCTTAGTAATGCAGAAACCTCGTAGGTAAGCTTTCATGGCCGCAAATCGAATCTGATGGGACGTTTGCCCCTCTCTATTGTCTTGCAGGAACCTGATGATTTCTTCCTCAAGCTCCAGTAGGAAGGAAGTATCCTTCCACAAGAACCGAGGGAACCTCCAATGAGGTCTATCTATAGACGCCCTCGGGCCATACAACTGGAATGTGACGGCATCGTGATCTGACCAAGTACAATAGTGTATACGCGCCTCATTAATAGAGTTCAGCGTCCATGAATCAACAAAAAAATAATCGAGCCTGGAATAGGACCTATGAGAGGCTGAGAAGTATGTGAAATCTTTCACTTCAGGATGGTGTGCCCGCCATACATCAAAATGAGAATGTTGTGCAATCACATGTTGAAACTTCGGGGCCACCGATATGGTGTAAGAATCAATCCGTTTATTAGTGGGGATTTTCTTGTCTAAGAGAGGATCCCAGACAAGGTTAAAATCACCCCCCAAGACCAGGGTGCCTTGTTTCAGTCTATCAGCTAGGAGGAGAGTCCTTTTCAAGAAGGAAACCTGTCTTTGGTTAGGACTGTATACATTAACTAGGGTGAACAATTGTTCATTAAGTTTCCCTATCAGGATAAGGAAACGACCCTCCTCCTCCCTTTCCACATGAACTAAATGGAACGCAACCCTTTTATTGATCATGATAGAGACGCCTCTCGTTTTGCCTTTATAGGTAGAATGGAATATTTCAGAGTAATCCGAGAACTTGAGTATATGCATATGTGTAGTCAACCAATGAGTCTCTTGCAAGTAGACTACATCAGGATTACGAGATTTAAGAAAGTTTCTTAACAGACTGCGCTTGTTGGGGGAGTTCAGGCCCTTCACATTCAGAGTGAGGAAGGTTAGCGCCATAGTATGCTTTCTTCTATTTTACAATGCTCAGGGAAGGAATAGAGGTAGAAGTTCAAACCTTGTCAACTGTGGGGTGTTGGTATGTCCTGCATATGCAGCATCTAGTGATGGAGCGTAAAGATATGGTTTATACATCAATAATTGGGGGGGGGGGGAGAAGAAAGAGAAAAAAAAAAGGGGGAGGAAGGGCTACATGGTCATATCAGCATTAAATTCAAACCTTGGCATTTAAATTAGAAAATTAAATACATCACATCACAAAAAGTAAAACTTGTACATTTCTCAATACATTTCTTTCCCCCCTGTCTTTCCCTCCACTCCTCTCTTCCCACCACCTGGTGGACCACAGGTCCTGGAAAGTCATTAGGGACCATGGACTGGTGAGAGACTGGACAAGTTCCCAAAGTATAAGACCAGGGGGATTTTTATGTCCAAATATAAGCAGTCTATGGAGTTGCAAACCACCCTGTCAGGAAAAAAAAACATGGGTCCAAGCAATAACACAAAAGGAAAATACAGTCCCCCCTTTTAAAAACTAGGATACTTATCGTCCTGGGTTAATCAGTCACTCAGAATCTGGAGCAGGAGAATCCAGCCGGAACAAACCAGCCGTAGAAGATGAAGTAGAGTCTGAAGGCAAACTGGAGGCAAAAGACGGTGTCTTATGAGTTGGTGATCTCTGTGGTAGAGGTTGCCACTCAGAAGCAGGCCTGATAAGTGTAGACTGTGATTTCAGTGGAGCAGCCATTGGAGTTGCAGGAGATTTCTCCCCTGGAGGTGGAGGATGACCCCTGGGCCCCGGTGTATGAAGTAGATCCCATTCTTTGAGATATTGACGGGCTCTATCCGGGGTGTTAGCAGCCAAAAGGTGGTTATCTTTGTGGATGAGGAGCTTTGTTGGGTACCCCCATCTGTATTTAATTCCCTGCTGTCGGAGGATTTTAGTAACCTCCCTGAATGTGGCTCTTTTTTGGATAGTAAATTGAGAGAGGTCTGGAAAGACTTGAATGTCCCAGAATTTTTCTGGTAATGCAGGGTTGGAAAACATCGCCTTCGCAATCTGCTCTTTGTATGTGAAAAAATGAAAGTGGGCTATCACATCTCTGGGCTTTGCAGATGGAATATTTCGCCCTCTAGGTAGCCTGTGGACTCTGTCTAGCAAATTTTCATTAGGCAGTTGTGGTGATTTGAGGTGACCACAGAATTCGGCTAAGAAAGATTCTAAGTCGGCAGCAGTGATTTCCTCAGAGATTCCCCGAAATCTGAGATTGTTGCGGCGGGAACGGTCTTCAATATCAGCCATCTTTGCTTCTACTGTGTCCAGCATATCAACCACTACATGAGAATGGTTAGAGAGATGTGCCTGTTCTACCGCTAGATCCTCCTGTTTTTGCTCCAAGGCCTCAACTCTCTCGCTAATTGTGCCTATATCCTTTCGCAGATCTGCTATGGAAATTTTGAAAGTTTTAGTGAGAGAGTCTTGCAGATTAGTGATTTTTTGAGTGATTGTGTTGACAATTTCAGACGCCATGGTAGATGGAAGTTCTCCCGTTGTCTGAGAATACTGATCAAATAGCTCACTTTCAGTGGGTGGAAGAATATTCAAGGACTCTGAACTTAGCTGTCTATCCACCTGAGATTTAGGCTTAAAATGATCAGACATGGACTTTTTGTATTCGGCTTGGTTTACAGTCTTTCGTCTAGAGCAAAGTGGCATGGTAAATAGAAGCTTGCGGATAATTCCCGCTCAGGTTGTATAAAGTGTATACAATTATAAGTGAGCAGAGACCCAGGAAAAAAGTAGTTTTCAGATAAGGAAGTTTTAAGACATAGTAGAGAGGGAGAGGGACCGGGCCCCCTTAACTACTTCCCCCTGTCGCCAGACTGCCTGCAGATTTACATAGTTGAGACTATAAGGGCCTTTTTAGCCCTGCTTAGGGAATTTATAGACTGTCCAGAAGGATTGTATACTTATGGCATAGAGCACACACCTTCAGTCTGCAGTTGTTGAGAATTAATTGTTGTTAATAATCTTCTCACAGGATACAGTTAAATGGCACCACCATCAAGGAGCAGCTTAGAGTTCAAAGCTGTGTGCAATTTACGGTAAATACCAAACCAAATTTTTATCTCCAGTTCATAGTTGAAGGGAGAAACACGGTAAATACCAATCCAGCTATTGCATATGAGACAGTATCTTCAGCTTAAATGTTATTGAATGAGCACCCACGCAGGGAAAACACATGTGGGGCAGTGGTATATACTGATATATAAAAGTCCTTATGTATTAGATTCTATAGTCTATGGTACCAAGAAGGACAATATGCTGTATTGTTGATAAAAGCACAGGTTGTATAACACTTATACCAGAGGCTAACAACTTTCTACTCACATACTGCCACGTGGGATGTTGCTGGTATCACTGTGTCTGCCCAACTTCTGGAATGAAAAAAAAAAGGATTGTCCATCAGTATTTTCCCTCTCCTTTAGGGTGTATGTTGATCCGGAGGGTTGGTCAGAGGGTTTGCTGGTGTTGGGAGAAATTTTGCAAGTGTAGGCCCAGAATCGAGTGCCGATGTAGGCTGCAGCCGCGGCCTTTCCTGTGAAACGTTCCGGTACTCCTAGGCGGCCTAAATTTGCGCTTCAAAATGCCCAAAAAAAGGGTAAGGGGCAGCTCCAGATGACCACACAAATTGTCTGAGGTATTTTGTGGGCAGTTTCGCTGCACTTAGCTGGTGGAAAGGCTAAAGTAAACTTTTTTAGGAGCAGAGCTCTGTCCCTGCACATCTTGCTAGTTCAGCTGCCGGCTCCGCCCCCCTATGGCTCTTTTTCAGTACCGCTGGTATTAAGATTCTTGCAGGTATATCTGTCCCACACACTTTTTTGGCCATAACGCAATGTAACTGCCGCAGCTTTCAAAAAGTAATTTTTCAATGGGACTTCCATAGCGCCGGTATTAGGAGTTTGCCTGTCGGGCCAAAAAGTGAGCGGTACAGCCAATACCATCAAGATCCGTACCATAAACTAAAAATCAGTAGTTATGGCTTTTATGCTACAAAGCCGTAACATAAAACTCATAACTAAAGTGCTAAAAAGTACACTAACACCCATAAACGACCTATTAACCCTTAAACCGAGTCCCTCCTGCATCACAAACACTAAAATAACATTATTAACCCCTAATCTGCCACTCCCGACATCCCTGTCACTATAATAAACATATTAACCCCTAAACCGCCACACTCCGGCATTGTAAACACTAGTTAAATATTGTTAATCCCTAATCTGCTGTCCCTAACATCGCCACAACCTACATTACTGTTATTAACCCCTAATCTGCTGCCCCCAAAATCGCTGCCACTATACTAAAGTTTTAGTTATTAACCCCTAAATCTAACCCTTAGTCTAACCCTAACCCTAACACCCACTAACTTTAGCATAATTAAAATAAATCTAAATAATAATTACAATTAATACCTAAATAATTCCTATTTAAAACTAAATACTTATCTATAAAATAAAACCTAAGCTAGCTACAATATAACTAATAGTTACATTGTAGCTATTTTAGGTTTTATTTTTATTTCACAGGTAAGTTTGAATTTATTTTAACTAGGTAGACTAGTTAGTAAATAGTTATTAACTATTTACTAAACAAAAACAAAGTATTGGCGCACATTCAAGTCCACTTATTTATAACATATTTATATATGCTGCAAAAAATATTTTTGCTTGCTAAATATTCTTAAAATTGTTAAAATAAAATTGGGATCATTGTCACGCAATATTAATAACATATATTTATGCTGCAAAAATGTTTTGCCTGTATGCATTTACATTTTTAAATAAAGTTGGTGTGGTGGTAATTAGTACCAGAGTATTAAACCAAAGGGGTTGTCCACTTTTTAAAATTATTTTATTAGAAGACAAATAATACAGGTATGAAGATTAACAATTATCTATAAGCTACAAAATATAAACCAAGTCTCAAGAAATACCAAGAGCTACAAACATCCAGTCCATATTATACAGGGTAACTGTATCTTAAACAAACCCAGATTAAGCAATATTAACTAAACATAGTGAATAAGAGAATGTATCCCAAAGTAAATGCAAAAGAATGCTAATATACTCAGCCAGTTCAGTCCTCCAATGCTCTCTCTCTCTCTCTCTCTCTCTCTCTCTCTCTCTCATCAGTTGCTTCCAGGAGGTGAGGAAGATAAAAAAAAATGTGCATATCAACTGTTGGCTCCCATTGTATACTTAATTCACCTAAGGTGTGTCCTACCATTCTCCAATCAAAGGCTACATGGGAGTATCCTTCTTAGACAAAGACAAAGGCTAGTCTATATTTTAAAATATGTTTGTAAATTTAAGAATTAACTACTGGAACACTCTAGGGCAGTGGTTCTCAACCTAAGTGACCACAAGGCCCAGTAAATTTTAGCCGGACCTGTCCAGGGCCCGGTAAGCATCGGCGGTGGGTTGGAGTAGGTTTGGAAGAAATTACAGCTAGACATTATGTGACATAAAACTTTATTAATACCAACAAGGCTATATAAATATTACAATATCAACAGGCATAAAAAGAATAAATATTATGCCTAAATGTATAACAAAAAGGTTAATTAATGTGACTTTTGCTGACACTTTTCCTTTATTAGTTTGTCCAACTGCGGTTTCAGATTAGTAACAGCCAGTCTCAAACAATCCTGAAGATGAAGCCTGTTTCTTTGTTTTGTTTTTAAAAGTGTCATGGCTGAGAAACCAGTTTCACACAAATAAGTAGTAGCAAAACAGAGAAGAAACTTGATGGCTATTTCATGTAAGTGTTTATACTCCTCCTTCACCTTCATCCAAAACTTGGTCAGACTTTTGTTCTGAAAATCTTTTTCAAGTTGTTTGTCACATGAGAGTTCCAATAGAGTTTCTTTGGCTTCATAAGGCAAGCTGTTGTCATGACCAATAAATGGATTGACTATCCACATATTCTCTTTCCTGGGATCTTTTTCTTCAGGAAAATAGCTTTGGAATGCCTTCAAAAGTGCTTCAAGATGTTCTTTTATATGTTTTTTTACAACTTCTAAGTCAAAGCCAGTGTCTTCTTGGTGAAACTCACTGAATGCTGCAAACATTTCAAAATTATTTCTTTCAATCATTTCAACCCACAGAGATAGTTTCTTCTTGAAACCTTCCACTTTTTTTGCTGCTGTGAAAATATTTGTCATTTCTCCTTGCAGACCCAAGTTTAACTCATTTATCTTTGAGAAAATGTCACTCAGGTAAGCAAGTCTAGCCACCCATCCTTCATCTTGAAATAAACCAGCCATTTCATGTTTTCTGCTCAGTAAGAACACTTCTACCTCCTTCCTCATTTCAAAAAGCCTCTTTAACACTCTACCTCTTGATAGCCATCTTACCTCTGTATGGTACAAAAGGTGTTGGTAATCTGATCCCATCTCTTCACAGAGCACAGCCAACAATCTGGAGTTCAGAGCAGAGTTTTTTATATAATTTACAAGTTTTGTGGCTTGTGTAAGAACATCATTGAGTTCAGGGGACAGTTTCTTTGAAGCCAGGTGCTCTTTGTGAATAAAGCAGTGTGTCAGCATTATGTTGGGATGGGACACTTCTTTTATCTTAGCACCCACTCCTGAATGCCTACCTGTCATATTAGCAGCGCCATCAGTACATAGGCCTACACAGTATTTCCACTGTAGACCTGCATTCTCAATGTACTCGTTTAATATTCTGAATATGTCTGAGCTAGTGGTGTATGTTTGTAATGTACACACACAAAGTATGTCTTCTGCCACATCACCCATGTCATAATCTGCATACCGTACATAGGCTATTAAAACACTGTTGTCTGCAATATCAGTTGACTCATCTAACTGAAGTGAGAACCATGTTGATTTTTTAAGTTTTTCAATGAGTTGAGCCTCCACATTTGCTGACATATCACAAACTCGGCGAGCAATGGTGTCATTTGAAAGTGGTATTTGCTTCAGTTTATCTGCAGCAGACTGACCAAAGACTGTGCTAGCAACATCAATGAGACAAGGCTTAATAAGGTTTTCACCATCAGAATATGGTTTTTTACATGTGGCTATTCTTTTGGCAACTAAATAAGAAGACATTAAAAGTGACTTATCAGTAGTACTAGCCTGAACAAGCACACGTTTTTCACTATGAAGTGCTTCCTTTTTTCGAATAAAAAAGTCAACTGACTTATTAATAAACTCTGGATGGTTTGTAGTCAAGTGTCGAGATAATCTTGAAGGCTTCATTGCCTCATTTGCCAGGACTCTGGCACACACAACACACTGGGGTTTTGGTAATTTTCCGGGGACCTCAATAAATCCATATTTTAAATATTCTTCACTGTACTTTCGTACAAACGAGCCTTTTTTCTTTACAATTTGTTCTTGCATGGTTTCTCTATCAGAATCATCACTATGGGTCTGAGATAATGATGACTTACTTGTGGAAGGAACTGCTTCAACACACTGCTTCTTTGAAACAAAAGATAATAAAGTTCCTTGGCGTTTAGTGCTCATGTTTTTAGTGTTAAATGAGTACTATATATGTACAGCTTTCCAGACCTTCCTCACTTTCTTCTCCAAAGTGTCAGCGGCTATACAGAAGAGTGTCAGCTGAGGCAGAGTTAAGCACTGATGGAAAAAACAAATTTTAAGTTTGGTGCTCAGATTAAAACAACTACTTAAAAGGAGGATTTGAAAAAAAAATACTAACACCAATGCAAAGGGGGGATATTTACACAATGCCTTTTATAGTGGTTGACAAAAAAGTTAAACTTTCCTGTTACTTTAGATCCAAAAGAAAGAAGAAAAAAAAACACTTGAAGCAATTATTAGTTGTTCCTCAAGAAATGAAAAAACATTTT